>NC_048307.1:44911417-44914326 GCF_013100865.1 Trachemys scripta elegans
GGGGGGGGGGGGGGGGGGGGGGGGGGGGGGGGGGGGGGGGGGGGGGGGGGGGGGGGGGGGGGGGGGGGGGGGGGGGGGGGGGGGGGGGGGGGGGGGGGGGGGGGGGGGGGGGGGCGGGGCGGGGGGCTGGGGGGCGGGGCGGGTGGAGGGGTGCCGGGCCAGGCCGGGGGCTCGGGGGACGGGCCGGGCTGGGCTGGGGGCCGGGCCGGGGGCTCGGGGGCCGGGCCGGTGGAGCGGTGCCGGGCCAGGCCGGGGGCTCGGGGGACGGGCTGGCAGTGCGGGGCCGGGCCGGGGACCAGCAGTGCTGGGCAGGCTGGGGGTGCTCGGCCGGGGAAGCTCGGGCCCGGGGCCGACGCCTGGGGGGCCAGACTGGGCCGCGCCTCCTCCCCCCACACCCCCCTTACCTGCTTCAGGCTTCCCGCGAATCAAATGTTCGCGGGAAGCAGGGGAGGGGGCGGAGACTTTGGGGAAGGGGCGGAGTGTGGGCGTGGGCGGGGCTGGGAGCGGGGGCGGGGCCCCGTGGAGTGTCATCCTTTTGGAGGCACAAAATATGGTAACCCTACTAAAGGCTGAGGGTGCCGGGCCAGAGCCCCCAAACAGCGCTGGGGAGCTGAGCTTGCAGCCAGGCTGCGGGGCGGGGTGAGGGGGGGGAGGCTGTGGGCCGGGATTGCTCCCTGCTCCAGGCCTGTTGGCTCCCGGGCCCCACTTAAGGTGGGCTGTGCTCAGGGGCGGCCTGACCCCCCCGGGTGGTGCCCGAGCTCCTGGCCAGCCACAGGAGGGTTTGGGGCCCTGGGCACTGGAGCGGGCCAGCTGCCTTGGGGGGGAGGGGCTTTGGCAGCACCCCCGTGGGCCACCTTAAGCGGCTGTGTTGGTGCTGCCTGGTGGGAGGCTGCCAGGGAGCACATGGGGCTGTTAAAGCAGCCAGCCTGGCCCTGGGGAAGGGGAGCCCGGCTCAACAGGGTGCAGGCCGGGGGCTCAGGACAGGGAGGGGAGGGTGGGGTGCAGGAGGGGTTCAGGCTCTGGCCCGGCCCGGCGCCGCTTACCCACAGCGGTGTGCACCCTGCCTGCCAGGCCCCATGCCGTGCCGCTCATCACGTCCCCGCGCAGCCCCAGTGGAGGGGAGGGGCGGCACAGGGCTCTGCACGCTGCCCTTGCCACGCCTCCAGGTACCTCCCTTGAAGCTCCCATTGGCTGCGGTTCCCCGTTCCTGGACAATGGGGGCTTCGGGAGGCGGTGCCTGGAGCAACCCCCCCGCCCCAGACACATGGTGCCCTGATGGCTGCTTCTGAAAGCAGCGCGGGGCCTGCAGCACCACGGGGGGCAAATCCCACGGGCCGGATCCAAAGCCCTGAGGGGCCAGATCCGGATCTGGACCATGAGCATTAGGGTGTGCCCGGGCACACCCAGCACACCCCGTGCGCACGCCTATGGTGTGCTGCAAACCAGGCCATTTACTGCGGCTTTTGGTAAGGGAGATGGGGCTGGGGGTGGGGTCGGGGAGGTAGAGTTTGCTGCTAGTTTTAGAATTTGCGTCTGTAGCCTGTCAAAGGTGCTGGGTTTAAGCCTTTCTTGCTAGTAGGCTATAAATAATCCCCGGGGGATGCCAGCAAAGCTGCTTTCCCCTGGACTCCTGTCAGTCACCTGGCAGGTTTGGCAGCAGATTAAGGACTATGTGAGCCAATCACTAGATGACCCTTACCTTGGCCAAGGCCTAAAGAAATGGCCACACAAAAATACTGCGGGCAGCCGTCACATCAAAGCTCATTCGATGCTGGATCACTAGGTCATAAGCTGATTTCTATCAGCATTGGGCTCTAGCGTCTTCTGCCAGCTGGGCTCGAAGAGCAGCCCCAGGAATCAATCCCCCCAGTCTGTTATCCCTGCACAGAATCAGCGAGGGCAGCAGCACAGACGGGGAAAAGGCTCCTGGGTTAACCACAACGAACTGGGAAGAAAAGCCCAAGTCGCTGTTGAGCCTGTCCAAGGCAGGGTCTGCCAGCCACGCGCATTGTGCCATGGAGGCATGCTGTGGTGGGCGGCAGTGAGAAATCGTCTGCTGATGTGAGCAACGTAGCAGCCTTGGTGGGGGCAGGAGGGCAAAACCTCCTGCTCGTCCTTCCCTGCTTTCCTGGGGGAGGTGGTGGCATGGGAAGTGCTGCTACTGATGGGAGATGCTGCAGCCAGTTGAGAGCTCAGACCAAAGAGATGGGAGGCTCAGCTGATGAGGCAGGCAGCCTCTGGTTGACGAGAACCTGTAGCCACAAGTCCTCAGTCAGGGCCAAAATCTGCCCAGGTAACTGAACAGAGATGCCAGTTTGTCTTGATGGGGCCCAGGAGCCACTTCTGTGGGGAGGCTCAGCTCAGGGGTTCCTGCAGCACGTCCCCGATCCTGGCTCACTGCCACAGGGGGTGGCTGTAACAAGGATCGGGAAGTCTGCCTGGCTCACAGGAGCAGTGCTGGCAGGCACATCCCACGCGATGGTGTAGCTGATTTCAGCACTGCCCGGCCAGGCTCTGCCTTGTGTGACAGAAGCTGCAGCAAAACCCCAGCAGGAAAACATACCCGGGAGCTGGGAGTTGAATCCCTTAATGTGGGACCAGTTTCCTTTCCCCTCGGGTTCCCACTGTCAGCGAGGGCAGACGGGAATGGGATCCACACTGCACTTGATAACAAAGGCTGGGGCAGAGGCTGGTTGGGGCAGGAGAGGTGAGGTGAGAGGCCATACTAGGCGCCAGAGGCGGGGCCTGGGGGGCAGGGATATGGGGAGGCAGAGCCAGATGGGGAGGAGAAGTAGGGCTGGTGTGGGGGGTGGGGATGGAGCAGCAGAGGCAGGGATGCGTGGGGTGGGGGAGGAGGTAGTGCCAGATGGGGAGGAGAAGCAGGGCTGGTGTGGGGGGTGGGGATGGAG
>NC_048307.1:44914381-44937549 GCF_013100865.1 Trachemys scripta elegans
ATTGCAGGGCTGGTGTGGGGGGGGGGGGATGGAGCAGCAGAGGCAGGGACCCGTGGGGTGGAGGGGGAGGGAGTGCCAGATGGGGAGGAGAAGCAGGGCTGGTGTGGGGGGGTGGGGATGGAGTGGCAGAGGCAGGGCCAGAGGGCTGTACTAAGTGGGCTGTGAGTGCTGCAGCAAGGGCACAACCTGCTGATCTCAGCTCTTGTTCTGCTGAGTGGCCAGCCAGCTCTAGCTCTTTGACGCAGTACGATGGGGAAGGAGGGGGAGGAGCTCATTGAGTCCTGGAGCCAGCCCTGCAGGGGAGCTAATGATACCAGCCTGTGTCACATGCTGTGGCCGGCTGTGGGTGTGGGGGACAACCACAGCCTTCCTCTTCTGGAGCAGCTCCCAACCCAGCCCAAGGCTCCCATTCTGCCACTGTGAAAAGAACAGCGCTAGTAGCAACCCTGAGCCCAGCCCAGACTGGGGTGAACGCCCTCTGCCCACTCCACTGCACCCAGCTCCCAGGGCTGCTCAGACGCGGCTTTGCAGAGGGACAGCCCAGATGGAGGGGAGCAGGACCCTGCTTGCCCAGCCACCCTCTCCTAAACTGCCGAGGGTGACACGGGGGACGGATCTGGGATGGAGGCTAATCCCTCCCTCTCTGCCACCGCCTCACGGGGTAGCCCCCAGGAAGAGCCAGCGATCTCTGCACAGACAGCACCAGGCCCCAAGGCGTGCCCATGCTCCAGACCTGGGGACTGGTGGGGGAGGCACTGGTGTCCACCCGTGCTGCCATTAGTCTGTCACTTGGCAGCAGTGAGGGGCATTTGTCTTCCCACCAAACTGGAGGCCTGAGCCCAGGAGACATGACACAGGCCTGGCTGAGCCTCCTGTCCCCTCCCAGAGCTCTGTGATAATCCACAGCAACCCAGGAAGCCTTTGGCCAAATGCCTTGTTCTGCAGGGCTGCGCAGAGCATGCACTTAAGTGCACCCAGGGCATTCAGGGGCCAGCCCAGCCTGACCCTGCTGGCATCATGGCCAGGCATCTCCCCCAACTCAATGCATGCTGTGTTGTCTGGCCCATCTACCAGGTTCCAGCCCCCTATTCACGTTCCAGCCCTTTGCCACAGGTGAGCCGCTGGGTGCAGTGTCAGACATACCCCGTCACACGCTGTTTCACTTGCTGCGATTACAACTCCTGGCCAGCCCCATCACTCACATGACGTCCCCCTTGCCATGTGCCACACCTAGTTCAGCTATTGTTCCCTCTTGGGAGCTGTTCCATTCTCCCAGGGCGAGACATCAGCCCAGGATCACTTTGCCAGGCCATTTTGAAGACTTAGCTTCACTCCCGTCTCCTGGTGCTGACCAGTTCTCAGTGACATTTGCAACAGCCTCGTCAAGGGACAGCAAGGCCTGTCTTGGGAAAGGTGTCCCCTCATGTGGGGTGCCTACTTGCAACCCCCTGGGGTTCTGCAGCACTCAGCACTCGCAGCGCTAGGCGAAATCAACAGGAGTTACAGAGGTTCAGAGAAGCAGGCCACAGCTGTCTCGGGTTGGACACCCAAACATAGGTCCAAGTTCACTAGCCAATGCCCCCAGCCTCGAGGCTGACTGTGACTGAGACACAATGAGCGATACGGGGCTAGTCACATTTTCCAGCTCACTCCTTATTTTCTCTCCTCCTGACACATGCTCACTTGGCACCTCCTGCTGTTCGGCAGCCAGCTGAGATAGGTGCTGAGTGCAGTGCCCCGACTGACCAGGAAGGAGTGCTGCTGAGCACTGCTCTTCCCCCACCCCGGAGCTGTGCATGCTGACTCCCTCCCTGCCACAGCCGGACAAGTGCAGTTGCAGAGGAGGAGCAGCCTTTTGTTGCTCCATATTCTGTGCCTCTGTTCAAAGTTTGCGTGGAAAACACCTGTCCTTATAGCCTGCCCCGCCCTATGCAGTCGGCAGGCAAATGCACCACTGCTTGCAGCGTGTGCTGCAGGGCACCTGGCCCACAGGGAAGAGACCGTGTATTTGCTTTAGGAGCTGCGTACTCTGAAAGCAGCTAGGTAACAAAGAGGCAGAACAAAGGGTGGCTGAGTGCCAGGGGTGAGAGTCCAAGCACAGACCTTGGGTCAAATTCAGACATGTAAGAGGGCACAGCTCCCACTGACTTCACTGGGACTGGGTCTGTTCCTAACAGGGCTGGATGTGGCCCCAATGGCGCTGAAGTGAAGGATAGGCCAGCAGACTGCACGCCGAGGATCTCAGTCTCTGTGACTTCCTGTCTCGTTCTCCCTGAGCCTGTCTGTCCTGCCCCAGCTGAGGGGCCAGGAACCACAGCCAAACTCACTTTCTTGAGCATGCCGGCTGGCTGCTGAAGTGTTGCTGGGCTGCTGCCTTGGCAGTGGCTCACATGCTGATGTCCCCAGTGCTACAGGGAGACACAGCAGAGCCCTTGTTCTTTGGCTTAGCACCGTACTGGCTGCCTGCTCCTGGGATGATGGAATGGGACTTGGCTGCAGCTCTTGCTTGTGCTGGCTCCTGTTTGCCTTGCAGGCTACGCGGATTCCCATCCCACCCCGTGTTTTCCCTTTCCCAGGCAAGGCAAGGCCAGAACCCCCCAGGGGGCTTTTAGCCCCAGCTTAGAGCTGGGCTCACCACTGCCAAACAAACCCACATCTATAGCAGGATGGAAGAAAAGGAAGAGCCTGTGTCACTGATCCCAGGGAGGAGCACAGCACCAGCTAACCTTAACAGCACTCCCACACACACACACGAAGCTCAGGCCCTGTAAGTGACCTCCAAGCGGACCCCACAAATCTATCCACAACCGTGAATATGAGTGATGCCAACCCAGCCTGAAAACAGGCCCAGGAGAAGTCCCCCTCCCTCCCCAACATTGCATGATAGAGCCTTGTCTCAGGCTCCTAGCCTCAGCAGTGGTATCTCAACCTTCTGGCTCCACCAAGTCCTTGTTGCCAAACGAACCTTCATCACCCCAACCCATCCTGAGATTACAGCCTGAAGTGCATCATATGGGATCTCTCACTGACCCTGCTCTTCTGGGTCTGGACTGGTGTGCTGTGAGAGTGTGCCTCCCAGCCCCCCCACCCCTTCACTAATGCCCGAGACGGGTGTCAGCAATGGAGGTAAACCCTGGAGCAATCAGGGATTAGCTAAATAGAGCCACCATGGAGAGCCAGCACCGGCACACTGGCTCCTTCGGCCTGGGGGGATTTAAGGGGAACCCAGCACTAGAATAGCAGGGGTTGCAGGCTGGGTTTGAGGGGCACTGGCAGAGCTGTGTGGGGGAGGTGTCCTGGGCTGGAGTAGCTGAGGGCTGCGGGAACTGAAGGGCATCAGCAAGTCTAGAGGCAGGGGGAGCTTGGCCAACTCATGCCTGTGCTGTGGTTGTCTAGCCAGCATATTAGCTCCCCAAGATATCTCAAGTGCCCCTAGCTCCCTCCTAGCCCCAGCGCCTCTCCCTGGGGCCATGTGTGCAGGGATCCTTCCTCTTGCCTGTGGGGACTTTGCTGTTCTGCTCATTTCACTGCAGTGGGGGCCTTTAGCAGAAATAAGAAGTGAAAGCGGAATGGGGGGATTCTGCTTCGTCTTTTCCCTGCAGGTCTGAGTAAAACAGCAGCCGGCCGAGGTGTCACTTCCCTTTCCTGCGGGGAAGAGACCTGAGCTGTGGGGCCAGGCTCGGACACTCACACAGAATGGAATGGGAACTCCTTACATGGACGCAGAACACTGGGGAAATCCATTCTGTTTGTAGGCCCTGCAGTTATTCCTGGGGGGAGGAGCAGTAACATGCTCCTTTGGCCTGAGCTCTTGATATAGGATTCCAAGTGTTCCACCACCAGCACTGATGGTGGGTGTGGGTGGGTGTTTACATGCGTACCTGGGAGGGGGGGCTGTCCCTGGGCTCTCTGTGCACTGCACCTGTAAAGGGAGAGGATTCTCCCTGCCCCAGGTTGTGATTCCATGCAGATGCAGAAGGTTGCAGTGAATAGCCACTGCCTCCCCCCTTCCCTGGGGGAGACTTTATATCAGGGGGAAGGCAAGCTACGTTAAAATGTATGACTGGCACGCGAAACCTTCAATCAGAGTGAATGAATGACAAAGTTATCTGGTAGGCAGGCACTGGGTACAGTGCAATTGAGGCCCAGGGAGACACAGCTAGGCTAGCCCAGGGAACACTAGCAGCGAAGACGCAGACCCAAGGTCGGACTCAGGCTGTCAGCCCTCGCTGGTGTCTGCGCCCCTAGGTCTTCCCTGAGTCCCTGCCAGGGTTACCGCTGCTGGCCGGATTACAGCCGGTGACACAGCAGAGGTGCCCGGCTCCAGCTGGGCGGTGTGGTGGCCCGGTGCCAGGCTAACCGCCGCGCAGGGCGGCCCCTGGGTGCCATGCCCCAGGCTGTCTCGGGGGCTGGGCGCTGGGGGCGGCCGGGAGCGGGAGGGCCGCCACTCCGGGGACCAGTCCCGAGCGGGGATAGACGCGTGCTACGGGCGGGCGCCGGGGGCGGGGCCCGGAGCGGGGCAGCGATGAATGGAGCGGGCTCCCCAGCCCGACCTGCGGCGCGATGATCGCGGTGTCTATCCCCGCGGTGGGGCCGGGGGCCGAGGCCGAGCCGAGCCCGGAGAAGACGCACACGGTGAGGTGTCCGGTCTGGTCCTGGGGGGTCCCCGGGCTGCCGCTGGTTCCTTCCCCCGCTTCCCAGCCGCTGCTCCCGGTCCCCGTGGCGCGTCGCCCTGGATCACCCGGGCTGAGCCCGGCGACCACGTGCGGCCCCGCGGCTGGGGGGCCCGGCTCAGTCCGCCCGGGCGGGGACCGCACCTGGCTGAGGGGAGCGGGCCCGGGGTGGCGGAGGTGGCGCTGCGGCCCAGGGGCGAGTCGCTGCGGCCCGTGGGCTCCCCCCGCAGTTGCTGAGTCCCGGGGCCCGGCGCAGCCCCGGTCCGCAGCCAGGTCACGTCGCGCCGGGACCTCACTGCTCGGTGCCGCGGCGAGCCTCTGGCCGCGGAGGAAGGGGGATCCGAGGGGTGCCCCGCTGGTGCACTGGGGCCAGCAGCCAAGGAGCCCGAGGTGGGGCACGGAGACTCCAGAGCTTCTCCCTTTTAGTGTCCCGGCCCCATTAGTGAGTAACAGAAATCCGAGGCCGGGGCTTGCTCCGCCCTGTGGCGCGACCAGCCCACCCGCCGCGGCTGCCCTGGGGCTCACCTGGCTCCTGCCGCCGGGGGGGCTTGTGATAACTTCTCCTGGCGCAGGAAATTCTTTATAACCCGCTTCAGATTGTGCCCTGGTGGCGGAGGGGGGCGGCAATGCGGGTGCAATAGTGGCACCCCCGGGAGACAAGCCCCACTGGAGAGAACAGGGGGCTGGAGCAGGACGAGCCAGGTCAGTAGTTAGCGGTTCCCACCCGACAGCTGCCCGGGCCCATCCACAGGGAGAGTCTCAGCCAGTTAATAGTAGGCGAGTGACCAATGGCTTTTTCTCCCTCTCGGAGGCCCTAGAGATCACTCTCCCCCTTGGGGACTCCGTGAGCCAGGGCCTGTCCCGCCCCCGTTGCTGGCTCTCTCGGCAGTCCTCAGGACCGTGCTGTCCCAGCTCCTTCCGGGCTGAGGTCCCTCCAGCCCAGCGGAGTGAGAGTTGTGTGTGTTTGCTGCTCTCCCAGGGTCTGAGTCTGGGGTCTGCTGCTGGGACACTAACCCCCAGCACTGCAGTTGGCTGTGGGCTCAGGAGCTGTGGGTTGACCCCCCCCGCAGCTCAGCAGCATGTAAAAGCTACAGGGCTTGACGCTGGTGTGTGGCATAAGCACAAGTCGCTGTCTGGTTATAAACATGCCAGCCCTCTGTAAGGCAGAGAAAGGGTTAAACCCTTCCAATAACTCCTCCACAGCTCATCCCTCTGCATGGGAGGGCAATGGAGCAGGGTGTAGCCAAGGCCCAGAGAAGGCTCCCCCCCCCAAGCTCTTTTATGGCATCAGTCAGCAGCTCGCCATCATCCCCTCCCTGCTCCAACCACACTGGCCAGGTGGGAGCCGGTAAAACTCCCTGGCTGATTGGCAGCAGCCTGCCCCAGCTGGGGACTTGAGTTCACTTTCTCTCTGTTCCTTCCTCCCTCCTGCAGCCCTAAGCCCGAGGGGTTTGTGCTGGCCTATGGGCTCCCTGCCTTCCCCAGGAGAGCAGGCTGCTGAAGAAGCCCCATGTGGTGCCAGCCAACATACTCAACATTTTCCCAGCCTGCTGATTCAACAGCCCCTCCCCAGCTCTGACCCCACCCAGTGGCTGTCTGTCTGCACAGCTGTTAAACATTCCCCCCTTCACTTCCTGCAGCTGGGGAAGGCAAGTGGATCAAACTTCACTACTGCCTGCACTGTCCGGGCCTGCTCTGCTTTGCAGTCCCCTGTGACCCATCAACATCAGGCAGAGAGCAGATGGATGCGGGATCCAGGAATGGTCTCACTAGTGCTGTGTGCAGAGGCAACACCACTCCCCCTGTTCCCCTGCTTATAAGTCCATGGAGCATGCTGGCTGTCTTAGCTACAGTGTCCTTCCCTGCCTGCCCAAGCCCTGTTACGCTGGGTCAGGCTCCCTTCATGTCCCGCTTCTGCTGGAGAGACTCAGCCTTGATATGACTGGCAACAGGGTCTGCCTCGCTGCAGGTGTGCTTGGCCAGCAGCCCAGCCCTGGGTGTTGACCTGAGGGACTTCCCCTGTCTTGCTGCCAGCATGGGCACGAGCAGGTCACCATGCCGCTGGCATGCACTAAGCACGTCTTCTCATCTGGGCACCACCAGGAGGCTGGTGGTAGAGGGGATCTGTGAGCTGGTCCCAGTTAGTTGGTTGTGAGATTGTTTTGGTTCCCTGATTGGATGAGGAAGGACTGAGGAGCCCCTGGGGCTTGGCTTGTGTGTGGGGAGGGGGAGAGAGCTGAGGGCCCCTTGTGAGAATTCTAGGAGATGTTGAACGCCCTCCTTTCTGGCTGCCCAGGCCTGGTTTCAAAGTCACTCGCAGGAGATGAGGCTGCTGTGAGCCATCTAGCCTGGGCGCTGGCTGGAATTTGACTTGTGTCACTATGGGACACTGAGTAATTCTGTACTGTCATGGCTGGGGAGGCCATGGCCAGATTCTGCCTGGCTCATTTAATTGTCCTCTGTGCCAGGCGCTGGTGAGGGGTTTCGGGGTCCTGTCCTGCTGTGTTGAGCAACTGTTCAGCCAGAGAGCCAATTCCAACCCCTTGCGCGAGGGAAGCTTGTGCGACCTGCTGCCTGCTGTGCTCATGTGTCCAACACTAGGAGGAGCGAAACGAACGCATGAGGGGTGTGAGCATGGTGCAGGCAAACACTGCTGGGCTCACGAGAACAGCCTTGCTGCATTAGCTCGGCTCTACCCACCACAGTGTGTCAGACGGACGTGTGCACGCACAATGTGCAATTGTGCAGCCGTTGTCAGATTTCATGTGCTAAGCAGGGTTAAACATGGTCAGCCCTTGGATGGGAGACCTCCGCGCTGCCATGGTATCAATGCTCACTTTGGTGCCCTGTGTGGGGCTATGGGGTGCTGTGCTGCTGGAGGGGCCATATTCCAATGTGAGGCAGGGCTGACAGCTGATCATTAATGATCGCTGGCACTCTTTGACAGGCGGGTCGTCCGGCCCAATTCCTAGCTATGTCCTGCCCACGCCCAGCCTCCTTGCAGTGCCAGCTGGCTGCAATTCTTCATGTGCTACCCTAGCATGACTCTGATGTAGCTGTGCACTGCTCAGGCAGAGCTTGCTCCGCCCTACATGTGATGGTGGCAGCGTCTCCTCTATCTCTGCTGCGCAGGGTGCGGCAGGATGGGAGATGCAATGGATTTCTGAGCTCAGGGAGCTGAGCTGTGTTGGCCTGTTGGTTGCATGAGGCCTTTCAGCCAGTTTGCAGATGCTAAGGATGGCAGGGCTGTGCCCTGCAAGAGAGGAATTTCTCTAGCCGCACTGCTCCCCTCCCAGCTGGAGCCAGAACCTGCTCTAAAAGAGCCTTTTGTGACTCTGTTTGCTTCAGCCTGACACTGGATTGTGCTTACACAGCTGCAGTGCATTCTGGGAGAGGGAACACGACTGCTTTCACTGCTAAGCAAACACTGCAGTTTCACAGCCCTGTGAGCAGCTGCCCCACCCGAGGGCTACAGGGAAGCAATGTCCCTTCTCCAGTCTGGGCAGCTGGGGAGAGGGGGCTGAGGGTACTGGGAATGGGGTGCTCTTATGATGTATTTCTGCACTAAGACTGGGGCCTGTCAGGCCTGTTTCACGTCTCTCCTGTGCTGTTGCAGGTGTTTACGGTGGAGGTGCTGTGCAATGGCCGGAAACATACCATTGAGAAGCGTTACAGCGAGTTCCATGCCCTGCATAAAAGGGTGAGGGCCGGCCGGGCAAGCAGCTGGAATGGGGAGCGGGGGTAAACTGCATGTTACCGTTGCTGCCTGCTGTGCTGCACAGCAAACCCCAGGGACTGCTCTTTCCACTGCTACAGGGCCCAGCTGCTGCCTTTGAGGAATTCATCCCTGCAAACGTGCTGTCTGGCAGCATTTCCTCCACACGTGTGTTGCCAGATGTTAGTCTGTCTCCCTGTCTATGTTCTGCTCCTCCGGGGTATGCTCGCGGATTGGGCACGTGCCAATTACAAGGGAAGTCGCGTCCCTGCGTGACTGGAACAGGGAGATGGGATAACATGGACCTCTTTGTAGTTCTCTTCCCCGAGCTGCACTGTGCCTGGGGCCCACAGCCCTTCAGCCAGCACCAGATTAAGGCCTGGGCAGCATCAGCCTGAGCTGAGGTGTTGTTTACTTACCTTCTGTTTTTGTTTTTTTAAAAAAGGGCTTGAAAATATGGCAGAGTGTAATTGACATGGCGACACCTGCCTGAGCCTGGGCCTGGGCCTGTCACTGTGAGAAGGGGACCTGTGTTATCTCACAGGGGTGTTCATGCAAAAACCCCTGGAGGCCTCACCAGCACCACCCTGATAGAGGATCCTGGCAGGAGGGGAGGAATGCTGGGGCCCACCCAAGCAGATGAACCAGCAACTGGGGTGTAATATTGAAGAGGTGGGGGCATGCTGCCACCCCTGCTGGTGCTGGGAGGAGAAGAGACCTTTGCAGCTCCTGAGGGGGCTCAATGCTGCTGTGTCAGAGGGGAGGGGTCCTCCTGCCATGGTGTGGTACATGGATCCCCAGAGCAGAACCTCTAGCCCAGGGCCCCACAGGACCCTGGTGTCCTGTAGCTACAAGCAGCAGGTGGGCTGTGACTCTGTCTGATGGTAACACCATGTTCTGCCCTAGATAAAGAAGATGTGCAAGGTCCCAGATTTCCCCCCCAAGCGAGTCCCCAACTGGATGTCAAAGGTGCAGGAGCAGCGGCGGCAGGGCCTGGAGGTTTACATTCAGGTAGGATGTTTCCCCACAGCCCACGCCTGGGACTCCATCACTGGTGACTCCTGGGCTGGGTTTGAGCCCCCTGGAGTGGACTTGGGCTTGCTCCCTTAGAAAGGCCCAAGTGCTCTCTGCTTGGGTGTCCCCCCCACCATGGGGCGAGGGGCTCTGGCGAGCTCTAACCTGCCCACTCTGTTTGCTGCAGGGCGTCCTGTACTACAACAAGGAGCTGCCTAAGGATCTGCTGGACTTCCTGAAGCTCAGGCACTTTCAGCAGGATGCCAAGGCCAGCAGCCTGGAGTGAGTATCCTGAGGCCTGGGGCGCCCACTGGTGGAAGCCAAAGTCTCCAAGCTCAAGTGATTCCTTGGTGCCCTCCCTGGGCATGGGAGGGGCTGGAGGGGTTAGTGTTCATGTTAGGCAGCATTGCCTAGTGGCTGGAGCCACTAGGTTCTAATCCCAGCTGTGCCAGTAACTTGCTAGATGACCCTGGAAAGGTCCCATCCCCTCTCTCGAATGCCATTTCCCCATCTGTGAAATGGGGCTAATTGCTCATGCTCCCTGGCAGGCAGGCTAAGGCTGCCTGACTAGGAGTGACAATGTGTTACAATGGGGATTTCTTCCTTTGTTTGCTCAGCCCCTTAGGCTGTGGCCTCTCACCTGTGCAGCAGAGCAGTTCCATGCTTCTCCAGCAGGGGGCTGCCCTAGCAACCCTGCCCTTAGTGCACCAGCACAGGGCATCAGCTGCAGCTCTTAGCAGCTGTTGAACTTGTGCTCCCCTACCCAGAACAGATTTAAATTGCCTGTGTGCAAACTCAGCCACAGATGAGATGCACCTGGTCCCTGATGTCTTGATTTTGTATGTCCCTCTGTCTAACAGAGGGGAGGGCAGCACCTGTCCCCCCTCCAGCCCCCAAGGGCCTGGGCCCTTCACTCCCTTGACTCTGTTTTCTTACAGTCTGAGGAGGGAAGTCACCCTTCTGCCTCCTCCCAGGCCCTGTGCTCCACCCAGTGCGACTGTTGGGACCTTACTCCAGCTGTAGGGGGCTCATGGCAGGGCTCCCAGTTGCTGGCTGACCTGCTCAAGCTCTGGATGGGGGTCCTAGCTCGTGGGCTCGCTAGCTGGGCCACCTGCAGGGCAAGGGCACCTCCTGGTGGCTGGCTGCTTCTAAAACAATTCTCCCAGCAGTGGGGGCTCAGCTCCCTCATCAAATGGCTTGCACAGTTATTGTCCCCCCCACCCTCCACTGGTTCAGTTGGAAGAAACAGCCCCACCTTCCAACCGCTTTGTCTAGATCCCTGCGGGTAAGGAAATCCCCTGCTGGCTGGGAGAGCTGATCTGCTACCCCCCAATGGGGGAAGATGGGCTGCACTAAGGAGCTCCCTTATAGAGCAAAAGGGAACCTGCCCAGGAGCTACAGTGCAGGCATGCGAGAGCCCCACTGGGCACTAGTGAACCTGTGTCCCATGCCCACCCCCATCCAGCTGGGCCAGCACCTGCCTTGCCAGGACCCAGGCACTGGAGAGACGGTGTGGGGGGAGCCTGTCAGGCTGCTCTCACTAGCCACTCATGTCACTGCCCCAGAACAGCCAGGTCCTCATTGGCCTCTCTCATTACAGCCACGGCTTCCTGCTCTCCCACCGGCCGGTTATGATCTTCCACAGAGACCCATATGTGCTTCCCTCCTCTACAGGTAAGGCAGGGGCACCGGGTCCTGGGGCAGGTGATGCAATGGAAATGTTGTGTGCTGGGCTGAGGGCACGGATTCCCCTGCTCCTGGGCAGGCTGCCCCCAACAGCCTCTTCTGGGTGTTTGCTGCTCCCAAAGGGATGCTGGCATCCTGCAAGCTGGTTCCCTTTTACTAAGGAGGGGTGTACTGTGAGGTGCTGCCCCTCTTCTCTACTCACATTTGCAGCAAAACTGCCCCTTGGCAGCATATTTGGCAAGTGCATGAGGTTTAAACCCTACAATTGCTCCCCACACAGGGGCCATTTGAGTGTTACTGGGAGCAGAGCAGGACCCACCTGCTTCCCCAAAAGGCACATTTCACAAAACCAAGAGGAACAAAGGTCTCAATGGGGCCTGACCTCTTTTCCCTCTTGTGCAGTCCAGCCGCTGCAGCCTGGCATCTCGCCCATGCAAGCGTGCCGGGCAGGAATGGTCTTCAGGAGAAAAAAGTTTTTCTAACCACCCCCTGCTCCATCCTTCCCTAGAAAGCTTGGAAGAGGGCAAAGGCCCTGGTGAGAAGATGTAAAAACTGCCCACAGCTGCACTGTCCAGAACAATGGCCTGGGGAAGTTTTTTGCCAAATTTTGCAGTGGGGTCTATTCTGCTGTCCTAATTCCCCCTCCCATTGTTTCAGAAGCATACAGTACTCTAGTTCCTGCCATGCAGTGCTGTAGGCTGCTGTTAGACATGCTCTACTTGTGTGTGAAATGCTTTTTCATATAGGGATGGGGCCAATGTCTGTCAGGGGGGTAACATGCAGCCTAGAACCTGGCTCAGCTTGTAAAGGGCTTCTTGGAACCCTTTAGACAAGCTGGGCCAGTGGGGAGCATGGGTGATGGCTGGAATAGGTTAGCTGCAGTTCCATTAGCCCATCTCCCCAAGCCGAGGGGATCTGATGCCCTGCAGCAGCCCTGTCTTGTCAGCAAGGCTGGAAACAGGAACTGTTGGCAGTTCCTGGGCTACCACCTGGTTCTAAATCTTAATGTAAGAGAGGGTGGGGAGCTGAATCTGGTATCTGGTCCCCCTTTAACTCCTGCACACTGGAACCCCCCAGGAATAAGATTAAAAAATCCCCTGCAGGGCTCTGCTCCCAGAGTTTGGTCTAGTTCCAGTCTTCCTGCTGCTGCCAAGAAACAGCTGTGCTTTTAACCCCTTTCCTCTCCTGTTTTGCAGAGCTGCTGCCAGACATAGTTCTGAGTGGTGTGTTGCGAGGCTTCTACAGACCAGCAAGCTCCTGCTGGGGGAAGGCAGTCCCAAAGTGCTTGGCAGAGCCCCAAGTGCTTAGCCAGCAGGGCTCATGAGGATATCCACCACAGAGCCATTGCTCAGGCTTCACCAGCCCCACTACTGGAGTGGGAGCACCGCTCGGTTGTCCTATCTAGGAATTGCTGACTTATCTCAGTGGCTGTGCCTTCCTTTCCCCTGGGACTTGTTCCTGCCTTCCCACACATGGGGTGGACAAAAGGGGGAGATGCTGCTGAGCCTGGGGGCTGGTGCCTAACACACATGGAGATTGTGCTGGAAGCTCCTGAGGGACTGTTCTCAGTGAGCACTTGGGGTAGCTGTCAGGCCAGACCCTAACTGCTCCAGCAGTGCTGTCTCTGGCCATAGCAAGTGGAAGTGCTGCCACCTGCACTATGGCTGGGGTGGCCAGGCTCCTGCCCCTGCCAGGCTAGATAGAGCCTGGGGAGGGGGGTGAGATGGTGTCCCCGACCCATGCAGAGCCCCAGGATTGGCCTCCTGCAGGCTAAAGGGAACTGTGCAGATGTATATAGGCAATAAATCACTCAGGTCTGGTTTGAAGATAGCGGCTGCACTGTGTTTATCTGGGACTAGAACCTAGGGCCCATAAACTGTGTGTGTAACATGCCCTGTTTGGCCTCTCAGCCAAGGGGCGAAAGAAGACAAAAGCCTAATTGCAACTACAGGATGTTCTCATGGATAAGGTACTGGGCAGAGCCCCACCACTGGGTGCGTTGCCTGTACCACACTGTAACCAAGTGGCGGGGGATGATGTACTCACTAGGGGAGAATGAGTGGGTCCTAGGGACTGTGCTAGCAGTAGCAGGAAGTGCAACCCCTGCCAGGGGAACCACCCTGCAATAGAGAGGGAGGTGCAGACACCACCCCTGCCTTCCCTGAGGTCCAAAGCAGGTCAGGTGCCCCCAAGCTCCCTGTTCAAATGCCTTAGCCACAGTAGTGGGACATAAAAGAAGCAAAAGGCTGGTTGCTGCCCTGCTCAGGAAGAATCTATTTATGCAGGGGCTGTGAGCTGTGCCTTCTCAGAAGCTGGGGGACATTCAGGCCCTAGAGGAAGCCCACTCCAGGCAGTGCTATAAAAAACACACTGATCACATTTATTGGTGCATGTGCTTCTTACAAAAGTGATGGATCCACACCCCCTCTGCTGGCCAGACAGAATGTGTTAGGTCACAGAGAATGGGAGGAGAGGCCGGGCAGGAGGTTGGTGGCAGGGTACAGCTGCTGCTCACCCAGAAGGTAGCTAGAGCCGAGGGACCCTGTGGAGCATCACAGCCCCCAGCCCTTCACAGGCCAGCTCTGGCTGCATGGCCCTGCCCTGGTGCTGGGGCAGGATGGTTTACTCTTTGGCAATGGCAAATGGTTTCTCCACCTCGATGGTGCCACAGTCAGCAATGGTGACATCCTTCAGGGGCTTGTCCCGACTGTCCGTCTTGGTGTTCTCCACCTTCCTCACCACATCCTAGGGGACACCCACAGTGAGGATGGGATGTGCCTATGCACAGGGTCCCCTGACAGCCAAAGCTGAGAGGGGTGTTTCCACCCTTTCCCCTTTTCCAGCTGGTAAGCTCTAAGTGTAACTCCCAGCTGTTCCCTTGTCTCACCCTCAGGCCTGCTCCAGAAAATGTATACAAGGAGCCTCCTCTCCCAGGAGCCAGGACAATACTAGACTCACCCCCTTCAGCCTTTGTTTCCAGGGACACAGCAGCTATGGGCTCTGTCTGGCCCTCTAGCGAAGTCTAACATGCAGCCCAGGCCCCATTCCCTCTGGGGCACTTCCCCCACCCCACATCCCCGCAGGTATCTCCCCTCCACAGGGATGGGGCTTCCTCCTTACCATCCCTTCCAGGATTTTGCCAAACACAACATGTTTGCCATCCAGCCAGGGAGTCTTGACTGTGGTGATGAAGAACTGGGAGCCGTTGGTATCCTTGCCAGCATTGGCCATGCTAACCCAGCCAGGTCCATAGTGCTTCAGCTTGAAGTTCTCATCAGGGAAACGGTCACCATAGATACTCTTGCCTGGCAACGAAAGAAGAGGAGCAGCTTACAGTCATGGGTTCTATGCAGGTCAGCTCCCACCGCTGGCACCAAAGGAGCATATTAGCACATCCAGAGAGGCAGGAACCTCCATCAGGGAGAAGAGACCCCACATCTACCCCCATCATGCAGGGCTCAGTACCCTCGGTGAGGCTGCTGGGAAATCCTCCCTCCATCTACAGGAACCAACACACCCTCTGGGAAGGAGGGGAAGTGCCACAGCTATGGTCAGGGAGCCCCATGCTGGCAGGCGAGGGGTGCACTGAGCTGTGGCTGAGAGCAGTGCTGTGGCAGACAGGAGGATAGGTCCCATTCCATAGACAGCTCCCAGGGGACACCCACCTTCTGCAAGTCACAATACAGATCCGCAGTAAGGAGCTAGTCTCTGCTTGAACAGCAGTGGCTCAGCTTTAGGAATGAACAAGAGGGAAGGGTCCCAGGCAGAAGCCCTCCTAGTTCCTGTGTAAGGATTGTTGGCCAGGGCTCTCCCAGGGAGACTGAACTGTTAAAGGCATATAGTGCCCATCCTTTTCCACATGCCCGCCTGGCTGCTAGTGCAAGAGTCAGGGTGGGAGCTAAGATACGTTGCACCAAGGGGCAGCTGCTAGAGCAGGAGTGACTAAGCGACCCTTGGTGGAGCTTCTTGTCTGTTCGCTTGCTGTGTGTGGTCGGTTTGTCGGGGGGGGGGGGGGCGCGCTGAGTGCTGAGCCTAGCCACCTGCTAGGCCAGGCTGGGAGCTTCTTAACAAGGTTCTCACCTGCCAGCCTTTCATTCCTAATCCCATGAGTAGTCCTGCCCCTTTGTCAAGGGACCATAAAGGAGAACAGGCGGTTAAAAAGCCAGCTCCTAAGCAACCAGAGGAGCTAGCGAACAGCAGAGTTTTGCAAGAGACTTCAGAAGAGTGTGAGAACCAGATCCCCTCATGTTCTGCCAATCAAACCTCCCACTCCTCCAAAAAAAAGCTGCAAGAGTAAAAACAATGCAGGCAGAAGTCCATCAGCAGAGTGGGGGCTACCCAGTTTATTGCACTGAATGATTACCTACCTTGTGGGTAGGTGGCACATGTGCATTTAGTGCAAGCAGCTCCCAGCCCTTAGAGACAGAATAAGGGCACTTGAGCCCAGAGTGGCTGAACTGGAGGAGCTAAGGGAGACAGAGGTACACAGAGGACACTTTCTGGGACCCAGGAGAGCAGCCCCATCACCCAGTCTGTGCTGCTGAGGAGAATGAAAGTCCTGGGGAAGAAGAACATCAAAGTGGAGCAGAGGGAAACGATCCCATGGTTGGGACCCTCCTTCCAAATAATGTCATGGTGTTCTCTCGCACTGAGGATGCCCCTCCAGGGGAGGGGAACCAGTTATTAGGATGAGACAGTAATAGTAATGGGGGATTCGATCATTAGAAACACAAACAGTTGGATTTGTGATAACCGGGAGAACCGCATGGTGAAGTCCCTGCTGGGTGCAAAGGTTGTAGATCTCTCAAGACATCTAGCTAGATTAATATGCAGCGCTGGGGAGGAGCCAGTGGTCGTGGTATATGTAGATACCAGTGACACAGAGAAGGTAGGACAGAGGTTCTGGAGGCCAAATTTAGGCTGGTAGGTACCTCCATGGTAGGCATCCTCTGAAATGCTTCCAGTTCCATATGCAGGGCCATTTAGCCAGGTATAATTGCAGTGTGTCAATGCATGAATGAGACAATGATGGAGGGAGGAGGGTTTTAAGCTTTATTAGGAACTGGGGAACCTTTTGGGAAAGGAGGCGGCTACACAGGAAGGATAGGCTCCACCTAGTCCAAAATGGAACCAGACTGTTGGCCAGTAAAATTAAAAGGGTTGTAGATGAGTTTTTTAAGTTAAGGACTGGGGGAAAGCCAACGGGCACAGAGGAGCACATGGTTTGGGCAAAGATTTCTCTTAGGGGAGGATCTATTAACGGGGATTCTCTATAGCCTAATAAAAAGGAGAGGATAGAAGTTGAGAGAATACAGGTAGGAGCTGAAGAGAAAGTCAAAGGAAAAGGCATCCCATTCAGTTACATCACATGAAGGCAGACAACTAAATATTGACTGTTTTTGTAAGTGCTTGTATACAAATGCTAGAAGTCTAATACTAAGATGGGTGAACTTGAGTGCCTAGTATTAAATGAGGCTATTGATAGTTACAGGCATCACAGAAAGTTGGTGGAATGAGGATAATCAATGGGACACAGTAATACCAGGGCACAAAATATATAGGAATGACCAAGTAGGTTGTGGTGGGGGAATGGCGCTATATGTAAAAGAAAACAGTCCAATATAGTAATCTTAAATGAATGAAATAGCACCATAGAATCTCTGTGGATAGAAATTCCATGCTTGAAGAACAACAATATAGCAGAGGGATATACTATCGACCACCTGACCAGGATGGTGATGGAGAATGCGAAAAGCTCAGGGAGATTAGAAAAGCTACAACAAAAGAAAACTCAATAATAACGGGAGATTTCAACTATCCCCATATTAACTAGGTACACATCCCCTCAGGACAGGATGCAGAGATAAAATTTCTAGACACTATTAATAAATGTTTCTTGGAGCAGCTAGTCCTGGAAGCCACAAGGGGAGAGGCAATTCTTGATTTAGTCCTAAGTGGCACACAGGATCTGGTCCAAGAGGTGAATATAGCTGGACCGCTTGGTAATAGCAACCATAATGTAATTAAATTTAACATCCTTGCAGGGGGGAAAATATGAAAGAAGCCCACCAAAGTAGCATTTAACTTCAAAAAGGGAAAATACATAAATACGAGGCAGCTAGTTAAACAGAAATTAAAAGGAACAGTCACAAGAGTGAAATGCCAACAACCTGCATGGAACTTTTAAAATCATAATAAAGGCTCAAATTAAATGTATGCCCCAACTAAAAAGCCCAAAAATAGTAAGAGGACCAAAAAACACCACTATGAGCAGAGTAAAAGAGGTGGTTGAGACAAAAAGGCATCCTTTAAAAATCGGAAGTCAAATCTGACTCAGGAAAACAGGAAGGAGCATAAACTCTGGCAAGACAAGTATAATTAGGCAGGCCAAAAAATAACTTGAAGAGCAACTAGCAAAAGACAAAAACAGCAAAAAAAAATTTAAGTACATCAGAAGCTGGTAGCCTGGCAAACAATCAGTGGGGCCACTGAATGATCGAAATGCTAAAGAAGCACATGTGGAAGACAAGACCGTTTTAGAGAAGCTAAATTAATTCTTTGCATTGGCCTTTCCTGCAGAGGATGTGAGGGAGATTCCCAAACCTGAGCCACTCTTTCCAGGTGACAAATCTGAGGGACTGTCCCAGAATGAGGTGTCAACAGAGGTGGTGGCTTTGGAACAAACTGATAAATTAAGCAGTTCTGAAGGAACTCAAAATATAAAACTGCAGAACTACTAACTGTGGTATGTAATATATCGCTTAAATCAGCTTCTGTACCAGATGACTGGAGGATAAATAATGTGACACCAATTTTTAAAAAAGGCTCCATAGGCGAAGCCGGTAAGCCTAACTTCAGTACCAGGCAAATTGGCTGAAACTGCAGTAAAGAACAGAATTATCAGACACATAGATGAACACAATTTGTTGGGGAAAAGTCAACATGGTTTTTGAAAAGGGAAATCGTGCCTCACCAATCTATTAGAATTCTTTGAGGCAGTCAAACACATGTGGACAAGGGTGATCCAGTGGACATCGTGTACTCAGACTTTCAAAAAGTCGTTGACAAGATTCCTCACCAAAGGCTTCTAAGCAAAGTAAGCTGTCATGGGATAAGAGGGAAGGTCCTCTCATGGATCAGTAACTGGCTAAAAGACAGGAAACAAAGGATAGGAATACATGGTCAGGTTTCACAACCGAGAGAGGTAAACAGCAGGGTCCCACAGAGATCTGTACTGGGACCAGTGCTGTTCAACATATTCATAAACGATCTGGAAAAAGGGGTAAAACAGTGAGGTGGCAAAATTTGCAGACAATACAAAATTACTCAACTGACTGCAAAGAGTTACAAAGGGATCTCACATAACTGGGTAACAAAACGGCAGATGAACTTCAGTGTTGATAAATGCAACGTAACGCATATTGGAAAACCTAATCCTGGCTAGACATACAAAATGACGGTGTCTAAATTAGCTGTTACCACGCAAGAAAGATCTTGGAGTCACTGTGGACACTTCTCTGAAAACATCTGCTCAATGTGCAGTGACAGTATTTAAAAAAAAAAATGTTAGGAACCATTAGGAAAGGGATAGATAATAAGGTTGTAAATATCACACTGCCACTATATAAATCGATGGTAAACCCACACCTTGAATACGGCATGTAGTTCTGGTCACCCCGTCTCAGAAAAGATATATTAGCAACAGAGGTGCAGAGAAGGGCAACAAAAACGATCAGGGGGATGGAACAGCTTCCATATGAGGAGAGAGAAAGACTGGGATTGTTCAGTTTGGAAAAGAGATGACAAAGGGGGGATATTATAGAGGTCAATAAAATCATGATTGGTGTGGAGAAAGTGAATAAGGAAGTGTTATTTACCCCTTCACATAACACAAGAACCAGGGGTCACACAGATGAAATGAATAGGCAGCAGGTTTAAAACAAACAAAAGGAAGGTATTTCTTAACATAACGCAGAGTCACCCTGTGGAACTCGATGCTAGGGGATGTTGTGAAAGGCCAAAAGTATAACTGGGTTCAAAAAGAACTAGGTAAGTTTATGCAGGATAAGTCCATCAATGGCTATTAGCCAAGATCAAGAATACAACTCCATGCTTGGGTTTCCCTAAGCCTCAGACTGCCAGATGCTGGGACTGGATGACTGGGGATGGATCCGTCAATAATTACTTTGTTCTGCAAGTACCCTTTCTAAGCTGGAGTTCTGATTACACCAGCTGATGGGAGACGCTTCAGCTCAGGCCTGGCTGCTCACTGGGACACCCTTCTTCACAGAACAGCCAGGAGTCCCCTACCAAGGGTGATGCCTGGTAGGGCGGTGTCTGAGCAAGAGCCGGAGTACTGGGGAACAGCAGGACTCAGGAGAACCCCTCCATAGGCGTTGACTTCCTCTCTGCCCGGTGGGTACTGCCCCACCCCCATTCCATCCCTTCCCCAAAGTTCCTACCCCACACTGCTGTTTCCCATCCCAGCCCTGCTTCCATTCCACTCCCTTCCCCCAAGTCACCGCCCCTACCCTGCCTCTTCTCCGCCTTCTCCCCTGAGCGCGCCATGACCCTCCCCCCCCACCCCCAAAAGACTGTTAGGCGGTGGGGTGGGAAGCGCTGGGAGGGAGGGAGAGGAGCAGGGACGCCGTGCAATCGGGGGGGAGGGAGGGGAAGGAGGCGAGGAGGGGGCAGCTTGGCTGCCGGTGGGTGCAGAGCACCCACTAATTTTTCCCGTGGGTGCTCCAGCCCCCGAGCACCCATGGAGTCGGCACCTATGCCTCTAACTCCAAAGGGGCTCTGCAGAGCACTGGGCAAGTGCAGCAGATTCACAGCCTGAGGGAGTCTATGAGCAAGGCTCATGGCCTGGAGCACAGGATAGTGGCAGGGTGGCACAAGCCCAGCGTTACCTCCGGTGCCATCTCCGCGGGTGAAATCTCCTCCCTGGATCATGAAGTCCTTGATCACACGGTGGAACTTGCTGCCCTTGAACCCAAACCCTTTCTGGAACAGAGAAGAGTGAACATGAGGCCAGGGGAGGAGCAAGTGCCTGGGCAATAGCTAAGGGATTGCTCCGTTTCCCCCCCCCATCACTGCTTCATTGCCTGCCCATCTCCCCAAAGAGGCACTCCCCCCAGACAGGGCAGGTTGAGCTGGTGGGGGAAGCCAGATCTGGCTGCAGTCTAGATTGTTCATTTATGTCTCTGGCCCTCATAGTTGGGAAGAAACCCTTTCAAACGTGACTGATCAGGCATGCAGTAACCTGCAGCCAGGGTTGCGGGGGAGTCCAGGAACAGCTCAATGGGAGCAGGCTGAGCAGTGATTACCAGGAGAGTAGCAAATTCAGTGCTAAGGTAGGCAATTGGGCAAGGACAGGAGCTGGTTGGGTGAAGGGGGAGGGATGGGAACCTGGGGCAATTTCACATCTTCTCCAACGCATCCCAA
Source organism: Trachemys scripta elegans (assembly GCF_013100865.1). Classification (NCBI taxonomy): domain Eukaryota; kingdom Metazoa; phylum Chordata; order Testudines; family Emydidae; genus Trachemys; species Trachemys scripta. The sequence goes on from NC_048307.1 coordinate 44,934,914, forward strand.
CTCAGGGTCCCAAGAGCTTTAGCCCCCAGCAAGCCCAGAGGGTAGTGGGACTTGTCTCCAGTCCCAGTGCAAGGCAGAGCTGAGAAGAGTTTGGTATGATAGGGGCTGTGATTTTTAGATGGGTCAAAAGGAGTTAGACATCCAACTCCCACTGAAAGTCCCCAACGCAGTGCTCACCACAGTGAGTGATCGGCGCCAAGGGCTCTGCTGGAGAACACTTCCTGGCCCTCAGCAGCAGGGGGTGAACAAGAATCAGGGCTCCAAGTGCTGGGAGCCAGTGAGGGATCTGATCTCTCCGCAGTGGGCAGCTGTGCACCAACCCCTCCACCTTACCCACAGAAGAAGGGGTGTAGCAAACAGCCTTCTGCATTGCACTCAGAAATCTCAGTCTTGGGCCTCAGGCTTCAGCCTTTTGATAGCCAGTTACATAAAAAAAGGGGACATGCCGCACTGCCATTCCCTTGGGGTTTGGTTCACAGGCAGCGCAGCAGCACGAGACTGGGAAGTATCTTGGTGACTCCCCCAGGCAGGACCATGCTCTCCCACTCACTCCTCCTCCCCCTAGGCAGAACTAGAAGAGGGTGGGTATCAAAAGTAGGGTTGAAGTGCCAGGATGCTGAGCACTGCTGCTAGACCTTTTACAGGTCTTTGTGGCTTGAGGCAACACCCCCCTCATGTGTATTTAGGATAAACTTAAGTGTAATTCTCAAGATCAGCCTGCAAAGGATAACTACCCTCTGATCCAGCGTCTAGGCAGTTGGCACACCCCATCAAGGAGAAATGGAAGGTCTGCTCAACCAGTGACCATATCCAGCCTGTAATTAATATGGATGCTACCAACAAACACACCTCCTGTGCTGCTGGAACGAGCTCCCTACTGCTCCCCAGCCCAGCACCTGACTTTCTCCCTGCTTCTGGAGGCGGTGGGTGTGAGTACACACACCAGGGCCAACACCAACTCATGCACACTGCAACTCCGTGTGAGCTAGAAAACTGGAGTGAGGGGCATTGCCCAGGGGTCCATTCACCTCTCCTGTGGCCAAGGCAACGAAGTTCTCCACAGTCTTTGGGACGGTCTTCCCAAAAAGGCCAAACACGATCCGGCCAACATCTTCGTCCCCGATCCGCAGATCAAAATACACCTGTGGTACAAGGGAGGCAGCGTTAGCCAGGGATTCCTGTTTCTCCTGCCATGGTGTGGCACTTGGAATACCAAATGGAGCCAGTCGGATGACACCTCCCCACCATGCCAGGCCCAGGCACGGAGCCTATCTGACTGGCTGGGTTACAGCAGCTCTTGTACCTGGGATCCAGCTGCAAGTCAGCCCACGAGCTGTAAATCATCCCCACTCTGAGAAGCAGCATGAGGGGCAGAGAATAAAGCTCAATATCGGGAGGGGTTACAAAGCTCAGAGCTCTTTAGTGTTCATTTGGCTACACCGTACAGACCTCTTTAAAAAAAGCAGGATATTAGCCCTTTCCATAGCAACCCAATCCATGTGGAGCACAAGTAACCCCATCAGACCACGCTATCTACCCTTTAGGGCAGGGCCTCTCTCTTTTACTCTAGGGCTATATTCGGAGCTACACACCTTTCTATTACTGAGACTCATGCACCAGCTGGCTCCTAAGCCAAGCTTGGCAGGGGTTCCTGCCTAGGGAATCTTGGCTATCGGGTACCTTCCCCCACCTGGCATTGAGTCAATGAGATGGCAGCAGGCTGAATGGGCTCAGAGAGAACTGCCACCAGCATTTTCGCCATCAGAGCCTTCGCTTTTGGGGTTCCCACTCCTAGAACAGCTTTGGCCTCAGCTCACAGGCTGGCCTGCCCCTTCCCTGCAGCCCCACACCCGTCCATGGGTGAGTGCGCTAGATCCCAGACTCCAGTGGTTTAAAGGAACCCTGTCATTTCACCCCCTGCCCTCCGACAGACCTCCCCACTGATGCTATCTGTGCCTGGTGCGTGTCACTCCGCCCGGGTTGGGACAGGGCTGGCCAGGGCTCCGGACTGACGAGGGGCCGGGATTAACCGAGACACTGACAAAGGCCAGCAGCACCGCCATCTTCAGCTCCCCCACCCTTGGCGCCCGCTGCCCCTGCTGGCTGCCCAGAAGAGCCGAGACCACGCGATCCCGGCTGGAAGGGACGGAAACCTCAGCTCAGGGGCACCTGTCTGAGCCTTCTCCAGGGAGCCAGTGGCCTGCGCCCCTTCCCTGCTCCGACCCACCCCCGCAAGGCCAGACCCGGCCTTGGGACCCACGAACCTCCGGGGGCCAGCAGCGCGGCCACAGCTCCGGGGCTGCTGGGTCAGGCAGCGGGCATCGCGTCCTGCTCTAGGGGAGCCGTGTCCAGCCTGCCTCAGCTGGGGTGCGGAGCTCGGGGCCAGGAGAGGTAGGGTCCCGGGGGAGGGGGTCGGAGATCCGGGCGAGGAGGAAGATCTGGGCGGGATAGGGCGGGCCTGGTGCCCTGCCGGGGGAAGATCAGGGTGGGGTAGGGGGCCCGGGGGTGAGGGAGGCCAAGGGGGATGAGGACCAAGACGATCCGGACAGGGTAAGGGGGGCGAAGTGGGGGAGGCCCAGCGGGGAAGGGGGGGAGATACGGGCAGGGTAAGGGGCCGGGAGGGATGAGGAGGTGGT
>NC_048307.1:44942535-45025671 GCF_013100865.1 Trachemys scripta elegans
GGGGGGGGGGGGCGATCCAGGCAGGGTAAGGGGGGTCGGGGGGAATGAGGAGAGCCGGGCGGGAGGGGGCGGCCCACCTTGGCGGTGACTTTGGGCCCCTTCTTGCGCTCCTCGGCCCGCGAGGCGGCCGGCAGCAGCAGCACCAGCAGTGACCCGCCCAACAGCGCCGCGGCCACCAGCAACTTCATCCTTCTGCGCTCGCAGCCCGGCCACAGCGCCCGCCGCGCCACCAGCATCCGGGACCCGCGAGCGCCGCACCGCCAGCCCCGCCCACCCGCGCGCCCACCCCCAGCCCTGCACCGCCCGGCCCGAGGCGGATACGCCTCCGCTTCCCCGCCCTAGCAGTGGTACGGCCCGAATCGCTCCCCCACCTACAGGCGCAGGACGGAAGGAACCAATCGATCCCGAAGGGGAGGCGACACTCCCACCGCCCCCCAGCGAGCCAGGATAGCGTGTTCCATCCCGGACAGAGGGGGGTCAGGAACCGGCCCCAGACCCTGCCACGTTTCCAGTTTCTCATTGGGCCACATCTTAGCCAACGGGAAGCGGGCACGGAAGGACGGAGCGCAGCAGCGCGCGCCGATTGGGCCAAGTGTCATCCACGAGGGATAGCTCCCAGGGTGCACGGCGCGCTCCGCCCGGGGACTACCTCTCCCGGCTTAGAGCTGCGGGCCCCCTCCGGCCGCAGCAAAACCCGGCAGGTGACCAATGACAGTGTCCTGCTTGTGACCAGAACGGTCCCTTTTCTAATCCCAGGCCCGGCCGGCCTGACTTCCCTCGGCAGAAGTGGGGTATTTGTCCCATTTGTTCTTGCCAGCTGGGTCAGGGACCGGCCAGGGCAAATGCCCGCTTTTGTCAACGGGAGGGAGTGGAGGAACGGGGGAGGGAGGAAGTGACAGTGCGAGACCCTCGCAGGGGAGGAGGCAGGGCTCGGGGAAGGCAGGACCCAGGCAAGCAGCCTGGGGTAGAGAGGACGACTTGGGCTAGCCTCACATGGTGTCCTGTTTTCCCTTTGGGAAATATGGTCACCCTACAAACCAGATCCTGACCTAGGTGAGCAGGGGGCTCTCAGCCAGCTGCCGGGACTCATCTGCTCTCTGCAAGGAGACAGATGAGTGATGCAGCTTGGTACTAGCCCCTTGGGGGCTCTTAGCAGGAATATTCCCTCCCCACCCCCCACTAAAACAGCCAAGTTCTTACAATAAAAAGCAAATATGGGCCCTTCTGAGGTGCTCAGGGCCCTAAACATAAGAATGGCTCTACTGGGTAAGACCAAAGGTTCATCTAGCCCAGTATCCTGTCTTCCGACAGTGGCCAATGCCAGGGCCCTCAGAGCGAATGAACAGAACAAGTAATCATCAAATGATCTGTCCCCCATTGGCACTTCCCAGCTTCTGGCAAACAGGCTAGGGCCACCAAACCTGCCCATCCTGGCCTATTCTCCATGGAATTACCTAGTTCTTTTTTGAACCCTGTTAATTAGTTTGTTTGCTTATGCCTAGCATTGGCTCTGGCCTTGAATGTCCAGGGCTGAGTTACTCCAGCACACAAGGGGAAGCAGGGGACAGTAACCCATTGCGGGAACTACAGCTTAGCGGCATGTATTCACTCACTTGTGGTAGGGATGCATTCAGGACCCAGCTACAGCTAGCTAGTTAGAGCAGAGACACTGAGGAGCCCGGTGGCACCTTAAAGACTAACCGATTTATTTGGGCATAAGCTTTCATGGGTAAAAAACCCCACTTCTTCAAACACATGAAGTGAAAATTACAGATGCAGGCATAAATATACTGACACCTGAAGAGAAGGGAGTTACCTTACAAGTGAAGTACCAGTGTTGACAAGGCCAATTCAAGCAGGGTGGATGTGATCCACTCCCACTAACTGATGAGGTGTCAATACTAAGAGGGAAAATTGCTTATGTAGTGAGCTAACCACTTCCCAGTCCCCATTCAAGCCCAAATTAATGGTGTTAAATTTGCAAATGAATTGTAGCTCTGCAATTTCTCTCCGAAGTCTGTTTTTGAAGTTTTTTTTGAAGGATGGCTACTTTTAAATCTGTTATTGGATGTCCAGGGAGATTGACTCCTCATTGTTTTTGTGGATACAGACTAACACAGCTACCCCTCTGATACTTAGAGCAGAGAATCAGTCCTGGAGCCCAGCACTCTAAACCCAGCTTTTCCCCTACCTGGGTGCACTACCACGCTCCAGGGGGAACACTGCCAGAGCTGCATAGGTGGGTGGAATCCCAGCTCAGCAGATACTTCCCCATATTCATAAAGGCCTCATCTAAAGTAGGATTTTAAGGTGTGATATGTTAGCAGAAAAGACCTAAGCATTTTTGGAATCAAGTATCACATACTGTTTAGGCAATGGCTCCAGGCTCTCTATCACCTATAGAGAAACACCAGTACTGCAAGCAGTAAGCATGCCTGGGCCTTCAGCTTTTCCTTTGTTTGGGGGCCTTCAGCTGTAAGTACAACTGGAATGCAGGATGACATCACTGGAAGTAGCCTTACATGTATCTAGAGGAGAAACCCCAAAGCAACATGTTTAGTTTCCCCTGACAACATAGAATCCAAAAATGTTAATATAAAAGCAGGAAAGCACTTGTATACAGAGGTCCCTATGGCCCAGTTAGAAGGGGCTCAGAATAACTTGTGCCTTTGCAATGGAATGACCTCTAAACTACCTCAGCAGCAGGATGCCCAAGATCTGCCCCCGTCTTGAGGCACCAACGACAGTTGAACCACTAGGGCAGCTGAGCAGCATGCTCAGATCCTGTCATCAGTCCACCTATCCCAAGTGTCCTGTGAGAGTGTGATGGTCTTTAGGGGCCCTACGTAACTCTCATGAAGGAGGCAAAAGTGATCAGGGAAAACGAGAGTTTGCTATTCAGATAGCTTTGAACATTAGGATGGGCTGCTAATGGTAATAGGGTGGTCTGCCTAGCTACTAGATTTTTTTTGCCTGGACTAAAGAGTTTTCATGCTATTTTGCAAAGCTGTGTATTACATTTACATTTTTCAGATGAACACCTCCTCTGGAGAGGAGTGAGACTGGTAGGTATTTGGTCCAACGGTATTTGTCCGTTCGGGGTAAGCATACTCCCTTGTTGCTACTGCTCAACAGTGCATACAAGCTATGCACTACAGGAGCAGCTGCTTCCATTTGCCTGACATTTCAAATGGGCAGGTTGGCTCCTGAATGCATAAATCAAACTTTATAAAAGACTAAAGAGTGGGAACAGAGAGTAAAGGTAAGACATTTTATTTTACATACAAAAAGGGTGCAAACGAGAGCCCCTGCCCCCCAAAAGGGGAAGGGGAGTAATTAAAGATCACATTTGTTGTGTTTCTCATGATGCCCCAGTAATGGGCAAATCAGAAAGAGAAACCAACAGTAAGCAGGACCCATTTTCTTGATGGAAAGGAGCTCCCCCTGGAGGGGTCTTCCCCATGATATAAGCCCTTATCCTGGTTGAACCATTTCAAACACATTTTAAATTGACATTCATGTTAAAAAATACTACAAGTTCCATGTTCACAGCTGAGCTTTGAGACCAGTGCCTGAAATATGAATAAAACATTGCATTACATATTTAAAACAAAAGATAAAAAAAACTCAAGGCATTTTAAACAAGAATCAGACATCCACACAATATTTAAAAAATGATTTCCACAGCTGATTTTCATGTATTTTACAGTAAAAAAAGTTGCAATTAACATCTCCTCAAAAGTACAAAGGGCTAAATTAAAGAAATAGACAAAATAAATTATAGCTTGTAAAGTTTCCAGTGGGAATTAATCACTTGACAGTATTTTTTATTTGGGGATTTGTGGTTTATAATGTATTTGGTATAATCTACATGTTCCCAGAGGATATTCTTCTCTCTGTCTGATAATTACAAATAAGACTATCAGTACCAGCTTGCTGTTCTAATTGGGAAGAGAGAACTTGTCACTCGTTTTCTTCCAAGAACACTTAGAAAAATCAAGGTTCTCCGAGTTGCTTGCACTGTGCAGCTAGAGCTATACAGATGGGGAACGAGCATCTACTGTGAAGATCATTTTCCTGAGACGCTCCCAAAAGGATTAGACATGTCTTTTAAAGCCTTTTCCTGCCTGTATTCCTCCTGGCTTGGCTTGCACCTGGGATTTGGGCAGGGCAAAGACAACACAGAGAACTGTCCCCATTCTGGTGGTTTCTCCCTACTCTGGGGCATCAGAACCTGGCCCTTGCTTCAATTGGTATTAATTCAGTGAGGCCCCAAGGCTCTGATCTCTTGCCCTGGAAATACTTGTGATGTACTAAAGAGCATGTTGGAACTGCCCCAGGAAGGTGGGGAGAGGAGTGAGAAAAGAAGAAAATCTTGGTCAGAGAGTCTGAAGTTTCTTTAAAATATGAAGTTTGGTCAATCAAACTAGAAACCCACAGAGAAGTGTTCACTATTATTTCAGATTCCGAAGCCCAGCTTTACACACATCTTTACACAAATACTGGAGTGGGGTTCCTTTTGGATGTGGGGAATACATTTTTCATGTTCTCTATTCAAATAGATCTGAATCAGTATCTATCACCTATTATTGTACAACTATTAAGCCTGAGAAACCAATTCTGCTGCAGTCAGTTACCTGGAAATGTAACTGAAAACACCCAACACTTTAAAACCACAGTCACTCAAGTACAGTAAGAGTCCTAGGGCACGGTACCGCCAAACACTGTGCAAATTGCAAGCACCCTGCAGAGGGGAATGCTCACCTAGAAGTTGGTAACAAACTTCACTTACAAACCAACCCTTCTTGACAAAGAGATGGAGCTGGCAGCTGTCACCCGCATTCAAGGCCTGCAAGCAGGTCAGAAAGACTTTCCTTGAAACCTCAGTGGTATTGTAGAAAAGCAAAGTTTTCCCATTTATAGTGCCTTAGCGCACACTCACACATGCTGGTTTGCAGGGGAGCACAGGATGGCAGCTATGGCTGTATGGACACTGTTCTTGGACATTCAGCTCCCCCTGGGTGTTTAAACAGCACTCCCTCCAAAACACAATCTGAAATAACAAACACTACCAAGGGAGGGCTCAGCTCAGCTCAGTCTCCAGCTTGCTCTCTATTTACAGATGCCATGCAACAAGCTCAGGGACCCAGGCATGTTACTCATGTCAGAATCCTGAGTCAAAATGGACTACTATGAAGTTACTGCTTGCTAATTGGTTACTGGAAACAATCAAACCACAAAAGAGGAGATGGCCTCATATAGATGTTTTAAAGGGCCAGGAGAAGGACATTTTGAAGTTTCTTTTCCTTCTCAAAGAGAACGAGTGTTCCTGGGAGCCGTGGTTCTGGAAACTAGCAGATACAGTTCATGCTAAAAGAGTGATTACTTTGAAAGCTGTGATCAAGTAGGAGTGAGGTTTCCAGCTCAACAGCCCCTGGCATTAAGCAGTTACTAACACTGAGAATCATCACGGACAGAATGCTACATGTGCTTTTTCTGTCTAACTATACTGAAAGCTACTTTTAAAAGATGCTTCTTTTGGCTAATAAGGAGCAGCTGCTTTAATGCAATTTTTTCCCCAACTGTACTGAGAATAAATAAGCAATTGCTATTTGCATGCTGGAAACCTCTTGATCATGGCAGTTCAGCAGATTAGTTGATTCATTTCAACTACCCAAGCATTGCTTACTAGATATCTGGTTCACAAGCACCTGTCCCCCACTTTACACACAACAGAGCAGCTAAATTATGGACAAACAATGAGGAAGACACTGCTCAACATGAGTGCAAGTCATTCCCACCCTCCCTCGTGAGCTGGGGTTTCACAATGTTGCACACAACATGCTGATGTTATGTTCTGCTTAGATTCTGATGTGGACTGAGCATAACTCCAGAGTTCAGCTAAAGCGAGAGCTGCTGCTGAATTTTCAGTTGATGTAGTGGCACAGCCTTTCTGTAGTGTACTGGCCAGGAGGCAGGAGTAGGTCATGCCCTTGCCATTTGGGGAAGACACATTTGATGTTTTGCCACCACTGTAGTTGATATACAAAAGGACTACTGATTATGCTGCATGTGGTTAGCACATTTCTGATTAGTTCACATCCATTTGTGTCCAAACAATAGACCCCGAAGTCACCAGTGATGGTGCCTGCTTTCTTTTATCAAGGAAGTGGGACAGGGGAAGTGTGCAGAGAAGAGGGTTGGTTCCAGCATTCCTTAACCAAGCTATATAAGGCTGGATTGTTCATGGCTTTAAAGAAAGAAAAAGCATTTCAAAAGCTCCCACACTGTACATGGTTCCCTCAAAGAGGGTTTCAGAGCTTCTTTAATACAGGATGGAAGGGTTACCAAGAGAGCCCAGATTGAAGCAAAGAAAAGATCCATAAGTAAGTTTTCTCAGGAAGAGGTAATAATTACATCTATACATGGAATTCAATACAGCAGTGCAATATTTTATTGAAAACCTCACTTGAGACCTCAGGAGACTGCAATGGAACATTGGTGGGTCCCTGCTGCAGGGGAGACACGTCTGGAAATCCAGCTGCAGTATTAGGCCATGCAAAGGAAACATAGGACAGCCAGATGATGCTCCCGCTCAGCAGCTCCACTGGCCAGTTGTGATCTGAGATTCTCTCCTCTAATTTTCTTGGAAGAATGCAGGTATATACCAACTAATACATTAGCTTCCAGTGGGGAGAAGAGGCAGGGAATTAATGTAGGTGGGTTTAATGCTCTAATCCCTACTGTAAAATGGGCCCGCTCGATCTGGTTTTTATCACCAGTCACTTCTTGAACTTCCTGGGTCGAATAGTTTCCTTAGAATAGGATTTACTGTTTACCCGCTTTTTACATCCTTTGCCCTTCTGAAGAGTCCAATGTATGACTATAGTGCAAGAGGGCTTGGTATAAGTGAGCATTACCAGCATGCCTTGGGGAGAGATATTCCCTCCCCTACATATACATTATCATAGGATTAAAAGAACACTAACTCCCCAGAGCAAAGCAGTAGTGGGGTCAACATGAAATGGCTTTCAAATTGACCCACTTAAAAACAAGGAAAAATTTCTATCAATCAAATACATTCACTTACTTAAAAATAATATTTAAGAAAAAAAAAATGCAGACACACTCCCCTCCCCACACATACTTTGCAAACTACAAGCTACTCCCTGATTGGAAAGAGTTAGGAATGACTGAACAATGTCAGGAAATGCAGAAGGAACTGAGTTTCTCCTCTGAGTTTTGGTGACAGGCACTTAATGGGGTTTAGGAGGGCAGCAATGCATGTGCCTCAAGGCCCAGTACAATCTGGAGAGCTGGGAGCATACAACTGCTTTCTCCCCACAAATTCCTGCACCTCCCTCCCCCCAAGATGCTGAACCATGGTTTCCTATGGTGAGGGTATGAGGAAATGCTCATTTCAAACAGCTTGACTTCTTAGAAAGTCAACAGCAGTGGAAGAGTTCAGGAAGAGGCAGAGCGGCAAAACTAAGCGATTAAACGTCCCTTGCCCTCTTCTCCTTGGGAGAAAGAAAAGGGGTTAGGGAGTCCAAACAGCCACACTCATGGGGAATGGAAAGTCCTTTCTTTGTGCACCCCACTTGTTACACTTAACGGAAAACTTCTTGCAGAATTAAAAAGGTGGGTTTACAAATCTCTTGGTGGGTTAGTGAATGAAGAGCAAGCCAGCCTGCAGCTTAACTTCACCCCAGTGGCGGAGAGAGGAAAGAGCAGCAAAACCCTTGGCTATATCCGCTTTCTTTCCATTTGAATAAGGCATTAAGATCCCAGCAGAAAATGGCTAGCAACTGAGAAACACCCCAAAGGGATTCTCCGAGAGAGCAGAATCCTCACTATGGAAAAAGGGGCTGAGTTTCACTCTACAAATCCTAACCACTGAACTGCAGCAGAGGGCTCGCCTGCCTTCCTGCTGCTCTGCCTGAAGGGGGAGGGAGTCTCTGCCCACCCTTGAAACATAAACACTCCTTCCCAGCACTCCCATCACTTCCCTTTCAGTGCATGCCACTACATGCACTCAGAGGCAGCTGGAAGAGATGGTATATTAAAGCCTCCATGCTCTGTCTCTGTAGGGAATTCAAGCCCTGGGGTGGGAGAGCCCTAGCTACATGACAACTACAGCCCCTGAAATGAGGGGTCTAATCCCATGCTGATGTAATATGCAAACAGGCAAAGCACGAGGAACCAATTCCTAGCCTCCACAAAAAAGCTTCTTTAGCTCTTGTAAACCTTTGCCACACCCACCCCACACAATTTCCCCCAGGAGTAACCGCAGCTGCCTCCTCAGAGCTCAGCAATCCCTACACTGGGATATGAGAGTTCAGGTGCAAAGTGCCCTAAGCCTTTTGCTAAATAATGGTTTGGCTCAAGAATGGTGTGTTAAAAAGACCTTAGCTCCCACTACAGGAAGAACTCCATGGTATGTGCTCCAGGCCCCACAGACAGAGCTCCGTGCCTGTACTCAGGCCTAGGCAGCTTGCACAGTGCACCTGAAGCCTACACAAGGTCTTATTTGAGTAGCCTATCTGGCCACCTGCAGATGCAGTCACTGTAAGGCAGTTAAGTGTCCACTCCTTGCTGGGGTAGCTTTGCACTCTCTAACATTTCCATTGTAGAGCATTCAGTAAATTGAAAGAAAGGTGCTTACTCCATAATCAACCTCCCAGAAACCATCTGAGAAGGTTAGGCGGCCACCCTGCCATACAAAATATCTACAGTTTGGGAAACATCAGGTTTCCAGTTATGTAATCCATATCTGCTTGTCTACCCAGAGAAAACTCCTCCAGCTCAGCAAGGCTGATGCCTCTCCCTGCTCCAACAGAAAGCTAGTGCCTTCCAACTCCAGGCTGGTTATGTCAGGCACCAAGTAGGAAACCATGGTAGGGACATTCACTGGCAGCTACAAAGGGTGATTCAAAATTCAAGTAGGTTTCTCTCAGCGCATGACCAACAATCGGTGATAGGAACCCCAGACTAGCTTTAGGGTTTTCTGGATGTTGCAAGCAAACCCTCTGTTGAGGACATTCTTTGCACCCCTCCACATTCCAAGCTGAATGTCTGTCTGTGCCGGCATCACTTGTCCATGCGAAAATCTACAGACACAATATGTATCTGTAATGCTAAAAAATAATAAAAAGTGCAACAATGTCAGTTTCTTTAAAACAATCCGCACTGCTCTGTTACCAGTTGGAGAAAGGAGCGAACAAGGAATCCAGAGAACCCAAGGGACTGCAACAGTAGATTGCAAGTCTCACACTACAGTATAACTGTTCCCAAGGAACCTAGGAGGGAGCCTGTGTCCCACTGCTGTACCTGGCCAGGCTGGCAGTACAGGCGGACGCTGAAAGGGACTTCGGGGAGAAATTGCCTCATACCCACCAGGCCCTTCTCCTACATGTCTTTCCTGCCCAGACAACCACCTATCACCCTCCCCTTAGCCAAAAAAGCCTACCAGGGGTATTTCCATTGGGGAGGGAGGAGGATGGATGGGTGGGCGGGCAGAGAGAGTGTGAGGGGGAGTAAAGTGAGCAGGAAACAAAGCATTGTTCTCAGGTTTGTGTGAATGATGCCTTCTGCCGTAAACAATGGGAAGGAGGGTCAGCCAGCCAGCCCACCTGCCCACCGGGCAACCAAGGCCTGAGCCAGCTGCAGTCCTGATCCCAAAAAGAGCTTCAGGCTTGGAGTGAATGAGTAGACCATGGAGCAGATCCACCCCAGAGCGGTTTGTTTGGAACAATTTTCTTCTCTCTTTTTGGTTTAAAATGTCACTTGTTTCTCTTCCTCCTATGCTGCCTCTTCTCGCTAGAGAGAAGCTCCTTTCAGTAAGACATGGCAGGAGCTGCAGGTGGCGTTCCCACAAGTCTCCAGGAGGCACCGGTCATTTGTGACGCTGGGCAGTCTTCTTCCTTTTCCTCTTAAAGAAGCAGCAGCACCTGGAGCACAAAGAACACAGCAAGTCAGCAGAGTGGACTAGATCCTCCAGCAGCCCCCCCGGCCCCCCGCCTTCCATGAACTGCACAGGGTGGGCTTCTTCCCTTCATTCAGAGTACATGCAATGAGATCTCAACATGTCCAGCACTAAGGACAAAACAGACCTACCAATACCTCCTCCAATAGGAGGAAAGTCCACAAGGCCAACAGCAGACCAGCCTAGCCCACAATAGAAGGGGCAGCAGTACTGTGCTCAGACAAGGGCCAATGGATCACCATAAAGGCAGGTAGCCAGGTACTTTCACATACTGGGATTTGCTCTTATGGAAGAGGAGGTTCAACTGATCATTATTATTTATGTTTTCCAAAGGCCATGCTCAGGATCAGGAACTGGCTGTGCCAGATGCTGTATGAAGCCAAGGTCCCTGCCCCAAGGAGCTGAATTGGGAACAAGGAAATAAGGTACAACAATAGCCAATAGGGGAGGCAGATGAAGTCTTGCAGCAGAACAGGGATCTCCAGTTGCTGGGAATGAAGGAAACAGGTGAGATACACTAACAGGCTGTTTCCCTCTGCCCAAAACTACTAATCGACTGTGCCCTAAAAGGTGCTGGAATGGTTTGAGTCAGGCCTGACTAAATATTTCCAATCACATGATGTGCTGTGTTTCTAAACTGCTCAAGGTAAGCTGAAAAGGACTAGTTCTGAAAAGGTCTGATTGGGGGCCAGCTTCCTTTACTGAACCCTTGACTGATGGTAAGTAATCAGAGTTTCAGTTTAAAGACCAATAGTTTAATCTACAAACATACAACGCCTACTTCTTCCCTGATCTGGGGCAAGGAAGGCTATCAGTGCACAGTGAACAGGGAGGCAAAAAGATAGCATAATGGAGATCGAGGTGGTGTGAAATAAACACTCTTCAAAGCTGATCCTTGAAAGATGGAGGTTTTGTTTGTGGGATATACTAAAATGAGTCACCCAGCTGGTGATGTCAGCTCCAGCTGGTTCTTCAGGAATTACATGGCATTTAAAGACAACTCTGTATTCAGGTTCTAGTGTCAGGAACATCTGCATGGAAAGATCTTTGTACTTTGCAAGTTCATCTGCTCCTGTGCCTGCTTATCCTCTTCCCCATGACATCACAACCATTTCCTCAGTGACCAGTTGTGATATTAGGGTTATGGCCTTTGAGGAGGGAGGAGGAGAAGAAGGAACAGGTGGAGAGGTATGCAAAAATCCTGTTTTCATGCATGTACCTCTAACAAGTACATAGGAGCAAAGACATTGAGAAGCTATGCCACAGAACGCAGCAGCATCTGCAGGCAGACTCATTTTCTATTGGGTCAGTGGCGGCTCTAAACAAGCTTTTAATATGGGTATTTAGCTGAGAGCTGAAATATACACTACTGCCCTTGAGGAGTGCATGCCCTCTCCTGTTTCAGCCCAATTACAGGTGATTGAAAATGAGGGATAACTACTTAATCTCCTTAGTAAGCACATTTACTGCTAGTGAGAGGTGCTAGACTGACAGCCCGGGAGAGCGATACCCTCTATATAGCCATGAGCAGATACAGAGATGGCAACAAGGCGGCAAGTGTACATACACCATGCCCATCTGTGTGTCTCAGCCCTAGCCAGCAGCAATCACCTCTAAGGGTGATGGGCAGTTCAGTCTCCATGGCTTATCCTTAGCTTCCCTCCAGAGATTTCCTATGGGAGGGTTAGTTATGGAGGTGGGGGTGTTGAACATGTGACATGAATATCCTGTCACTAGCAAATGGATGATTTCATATAGGCCCTGGATAGCCATTAGATGGTAATGACTTTGGTCACTACCACCCTAAGCTGGTTTTGAATGAGAGGCCTAGAGGTTTATAAGTTGGAAGGCCAGAAGGGACATCTCATTTGATCTCCTGCATAACACAGGGTAGAGAATTTCCACCAATGTCCTAAGCCACCCATATGCCCTCACTCATTTTAACTACCCAGTAGCACTCTGTTTTCCTCCCACAGTAACCACCTTCCTTCAGGACTCAGGGACCAGTAAAAGGAGAAGGGAACTGTCATGGGGAGAAACAGGACAGGAGTACGTTTGAAGGATTACCAAACATGTATCTGATCAGGGAAGGAGAACCCAGGGCCAAGATTCACTCACTGCCCCAGATTTCAAGGGCCTGACTGATTTCTAGCTGCTCTTTTTAGCCATCTCTTTTCCTGGCAATTCCTTTGCTCTCTTTTGGCCCCCATTGCTCAGACAGAGGGCCCCGTTGCTCAGTTTGGAAGGGTTCAGGAAAGGAAGTCCTGAGAGTTGTTAACACAGGCAGAGGCAGAAACGACAAAATAAAAAAGAGTAAGACAGGCTGACAATTATACAGAATGTGACCTTTGTGCGTGCAGACAATGTCTAAGAACAGCCCCAGAGTACGACACACAGAGAAGCCAAAGAGATGCCAGAGATACTGGAGGCAGTGCCAGTGGAGAGGAGGGCAGAGAAGGACCAGTCTGCCACCATGCAGGGACATTCTTCACCACACATGGGGCCGTGAGGTTTAAACTCCCTGCATTCTACTTCTGTCTCTGTAGCTGAACATGGACTCCCTCAAAACCCACTGTGAGGCAAGATGAACGAGTGGACTGAGAGTCTGGAACTCCTGGATTTTATCCTTGGCTCTGCCACTGATCTTCTGTATTATCTAAGACAACTCACTTCACTTCTGCACCTCAATTTCCCTATCTGTAAAACCAGGGGGTCATGTCCCCCTCAAAGGGGTGTCCTGAGGATTAAAGTTTAGCTAGTGCTTGGAAAGCACTCCATACTCTAAAAGTGCTGAGTGTTACTATTTAGGATCCCCACTGGAACTCAAGAATAATGGTGATAAAGGGGAAGAGCATAACACCAACAGCAGGCTCAGAAAGCAGCTACTCCAGCCTGTGTGCCCTTCTAGATGAAAACCCTGTTTTTTCTCCCCAGTCCTTGAGCTGCAGAAACTTTCTTGAAGGCAACCACCTACTCCCCACCAACCTGGAGCAAGATTAGGGGTTCTCAGCCTGTGGGCCATGATTACCCTGCCCTTCCCAGATTGCCAAATGAGAGGAAGGTCCCAGCTAGGAGGCAGGAGGTCCCAATATGGAAGAGGTTGAGGACCATGGCTCTCGACCACCGATCTGATGATGGGAACCCTGCCCTGCTCACTTTCATATAAGCAAGTCTTCCATGGAAGGAGCCACAAGCACACAGCTCCCAGGAGACTGGCATGGTGTACACAGCTTTCCATGCAGAACCATCTGTTGTGAGGAATTCCCATGAGAGATTTTTCAGCCTGGTCCGGACTCTGCCCAACTCCTTTAGACATTATCTGCTCATACACTTGCATGTTTGGTGAATACATTAAGCTGAACAGATAAAGGATGAGAATTCTTTTTAGCTTTCAATGGATCAGTCCAAATATTAGTTCAATTGGTTGGCCTACTGCGGCCTCCTCTCACACACACACGCCCATCCTGCATGTGTTCCCCACCCTTGTATTTGCAATAACTGCACTGGGTTGGATTTCTAACTTGTGCAGCTATTAGACAGTTTTGGTTGGTTTGATTTTGCCAATCCCAGTCTAGTCTGGTCCGCTCCCCCTTGCCCGGGGACTGGAGAGAGGGACTCACCACAAGTTGAGCATTTTCAGGCAGCTACAGAGAGTGTGTAGAGAGAAAAACACAGAAAGGAAGAAAGAGCAATTAGTTCACAGAGGTGGGATGAAAGCATGTCACTGCGAGCCATGCAAACATGCAGTGCAGATTGGCAGAAACATATGCCTTGCCCACCCACCCTCTCTATTCCCTATTTCACCTGAGGCCCCACTGCTCATTGCAAGAGATACCCTGACAAGTCACTGCTGAGAAGTAGGATGTGTTTTCACTATCCTGTGGCCTGGGACAAACATACCAGGACATCAGAGTGTCAACAAGGAGTATGCCATCAGGGAAGTCTGTGGCTGGCCCACCAGGAAGGGGATCCAAACCACAGTCAGACAAGGGCTGTGTGCAGGTGGCTAATGGCATGGATGAGAGGACATGTTGACCACAGCTGCTGGGGAGGGGGAGCCCCTTCATTCACTTACACCACCAGCGTAAGCGGAGTCTGCAGCATTTGCCCTGGCTCTCCCTGTCTGCCCACAGATGCAGGGAGGTGAGACACTGCTCCACTTTTCCCAGCACACTACCTCAAAAACTGGCAGGGAGCCAGGCAATCCAGCTAGCCCTGGGCCCTCCCTCTGAGTGGCCCACCTTACTACAGAGCAGTAGCACCAGGCCAACTGGGAGCACATTTCTGGTTGCCTGTGTCCACAAGACCTCCAGCCTCCTGACGTACTCAGATAACTGAAGGGAAGACAAGTATGGACTTGTGTGACAGACACAACTTGCAGGGAAAGACGAGGGGACATCTTGCTTATTAACAGGAACCCAGTAGTCTACACAGGGTAATCATGACTAGATCAGCCAGTACAAGACAGTCCCCAATGGAATGCCACATGATCACCAAAAAGAGACTCAAAACACAAACCTAGGGACTGGAAAGGGGAAACTGACTCCTAACCATTGCCCCTCCTCACAAAGCAAATAACTGCTGGTGCCAAGACAGGCTAATAGGATATATTGATTATTTGTACCGTGGTGGCACCGAGGAGCCCCAGTGATGGCCCAGGCCCCCACTGTGCTAGGTGCTGTACAGACACAGAACAAAAAGACAGTCCCTGCCCCAAAGGGACTCTTGCTGATCCTTTCTTACAGCTGGCCATAAGTTGGAGTGGGGCCCAAACTGTGCACAGCTGAGGGCTGTGTTGGCAAATCATCAGGAGGCTGAAGGCCACATCTATGGAATTTGCATAACTGGACTGCAGCCACTGTGCTCTACTAGAGGTGCAGCCCACGGACTACACGTCCCAGCAAGCAATGCAGCATAGTCATTCCGATCAAGACAGCTAGGACCTGTAGTCCCTATTGGCTGCACTGTCCATACTGGGCAGTGGCCAACACCGCAAGCTGCCCTTTTGTAGCTGCCCAGCTTACAGGATGCATAGAGCCCTTCAGCTCTTGCATCCCCTGGCTGGGAAGGGAACACAAAGATGTTACTAGGGCTCCTCACTGCAAGATGATTATTGTAGCTCACTACCCACATGGGTCAATGGTGAGATGGGCACTGTGGAAGTGATTTCCAAGGGGCACAGGAATGGATGATGACAAAGAGCCACTCACTCTCAGGGATAGCAGGGGTGAGACTGGTGCTCAGCGTTGAATCCAGCTTGACAGATACTTTGCACCTCAACCCTTTCTGACCCAGGACTGGCAATTTCTTATCCTCCTTCAATCCATTTCCAGCAAAAGACTCCGCCCCCCCCCAAAACAAAACAAAACAAAAAACAAAAAAAACAAAAAAAGGCCAAGAAACACAATGCCTGCCAAGCAATAAGAATTCCACTGAGCCACATTGTGGCCCAGATCAGAGATGACCTGTGCCTGCCAGTAGTGAGAGGCAGAGTGAGGGCAGTGTTACTGAGCATGCTCAGTACATGCCAAGCAGCAAATCTAGGGGGCATATGACCCTGCATGTTCTCCCCCCGTCACCTCTAGCCCAGATCACGGAGCAATTCCCGGCACATGAGCCAGTTCAAAGGCAGCCTTCGAGCCATTCAGCCCTCTATGGGTGAAGTCAGTTTTGTCATGCCATGACTGAGCCTTCAACCCCCTGCCAGTGACTCAGCGGGGTTCAAAGCCCTTCCTGGTTCAGAGGAGGGGGCAGGAGCTGGGCTGCTGCTCATGTGGACAGCAGGCTCCAGTCCTAGCTCCTGATTAACAAAGATCATGCAAAGTGCCACCCAGTGGTGCCGGAGGGCAGCACACATGCAAGAGAAGCACAATGGCCAAGACAGCAATTCCCACCCCCTGCCCCATTTCCTGACAAGCTATGGATGGAACATCTTGCTACCCCACGCTGGCAGCTCGAAGGGAGATTTAGTAGCCTCACCGGCAGAAGGGCTATTTACAGTTTCAGCCTCTTTCAGCACCTACTGGACTGGATCAGGGAAGATTCATAGCAAAAGCCCTGCAAGGGCTATTTTCAGACCACTCTGCCTACATGGCCTCTAGCTCTCACAGGTAGGAATATAATGTTGCTAGATTGACAATTCCTTCACTGACCCAGGGCTGTGCACACAGCAGGAGCATAGGAGACACCTCCAGATCAGAAAAGATGCACCAGGAGTCACACATCTGATTTTCCAATTATTGTTTACCATCATCTCGTTTGCAACGCATGCTCTGGCCAAAAGTTACATTCTCCAGGCATCACAGAAAAAAAGAGGCAGCAGCAACACTGAGGTACCATGCAAAAAGCAGCGATATTCAAGGAAAAGTTATGGATACAAGCATCAAATATTTAAACAGGTAAAAATCTCACTCCTTTCAAATACAGAGGATTTAAAACCACATCAGTGAAGAGCCTATTTGTAAAGCAAACATACTTAGCTTCCTCCACCACTTCCACCTCGGCCTGTGCTGTGATTGGTGCATTGGAGTGTGCCCCTGTTGGGTCGTCAACATTTAGTTCTCCGTTGGTCGAACTGACCACCTGAAACACAAAACAAAAGCAGCTAGGAATGAAGTCTCTTGGCAGGGTTAATCAGCAGCTCACAATTGAGTGATAGGTCTGTCCTGACAATGGATGCTGTAGGAAGAACATATAAAACCTACAGCATGAGAACAAGGCACTTTCTACTGTTGACGCCTTCCTCCTGGCCACGGTACACTCTCCTAGAAGTCTGTAGAATTCAATGAGACTTCCCACAACAGTGATTGAGTGCCGAAGTAGGCCTGTTCTCTACAATACGTTCTTCATCGTGCTTGTTTTAATGGATCAAATGATGGGACTTCCACCACTTCCTTTGGGAGGCTGTGCCACAATCTGTCTCTTATATTCAAACTAATTTTTCTTCGTTTCATCCCATGACTCCTACTTCCACCCTTGTAACATCTGGTTATATGGTGCATTTCTGCTGAATATTTTCCTCCAACACTTTTACATCAGATTTTTCGAAAGTCACCAACTTCTGAGTCCCAAGCTTTTGACTCCCAGCAGCTGGGAATCAGCTGAAGAGCTCAACGCAAAATAGGTCTAAGTGTTTTGACACTAGGTAACAAGATATCTTATGGAGGCAAAATGGATTCCTTAGCACTTGGATACCAAACTGATAGAGGCACCACCTGAATGTGGTCCACTAGTAGCCTGAGTGTCAGTAACTCCTCCGCCCTAGTCACTGCCACTGATGGCAGAGGAACTGATTTGGGAACATACTCTACCTCATTTTCCTCAGAGAAGTGAATTATTTTGCTTAAAATAATTTTCTTGTGGCAAGGTGTGCACTTGAACTCTAATTTCCATTTCCCTCAATATAATTCACATCATAGGCCGCTCAACAATTCTCACCATTGGTGGTTTTAAAGCACCCAGTTCTCCAGCTCCTAAGAGTCCGAGATACTGTAGCCAGGAGAACAAGGAGGAGGTTCTGAGAAACTCAGTCACCATACTACAGCAACTGCAACTATGATGACAATGACTATGGAACAGGTTCACTGAAGACCAGACTGTAGCTACTCTGGTTGGCCTTCCACACTCATCTGGAAAGCACCAGGGACTCTTGAGTACTACTGAAAACCTTTACAACTGCAGATTCTTGAAGTGACTGCACATCCTGGCCAAGTGGTGAATGATGTATGGTTGCTCCCACTCCTATTACCCTGTTAGAAGGCAAAGACAAAGTACCATGCATATCACTTGCTATTATCCCACATTTAGGAAGAGTTAGAGACCGAAATTGTAATGGTGATAACTAAGTCGGGGAAGCAGTATGGCCTACGCTGCTGTCAGATGTCAGGACTCATGGTGTTACCAGGTACTCCCTGTTGGGCTAGGATGACCTGAGCACCAGAAATATTGGAGCGGGGGAGAAGGAAGCCAAAATTGTAGCAGTTCTTAAAGGTGGCTTGGTATTTATTTTATCCATATAGATACCCATTTCCCTGCAAGTTCTCCATGTTGTGTGTGCCCCAAGTGTCCTTTTTCTCTCTGGGAAATATTTATAGGGTGGCTGGCCCCACCCAGCCTGTGCCCAAACACTTCCAAATTCAGTACCTTTCCCAAGTGTTGCTTCTCCTCATCTGTTGACCCTGGTGCTGTTTACACCTTCATTAGTGTTGCCTCTTCTGCTGCTACTCTGGAATGAGCTGATTTATGTAGGGCCTCAGCCCCCACTGTGCCCCGAAAGATTTTGCTAAGGTTAACCCTTTACCCCCAATCGGATATTGCAGATTATGTATTCCTTATGCTACCTGATCTTAAACCAAACTTTGCACCCTTGATAATCTGTACGTTATTCCCTGATAACCAGAAACTTCTATGCTCAAACTCTGTTCACTTTTTTTTTTAACATCATCTTAATGAAATTTTTAATGTTAATTGAAGCCATCCCCTAGTTGTAATTTCTAGGGGCATGTCTACACGACAAACTTTTGCTGATGCAAGCGACATTGACATAAAGTTAGCAAGTTAGCATCTTGCTTGTGCAGGTGCATACTTGGCACTTGCGTTGTCACCGCACATATTCACCAGGAGTGCTTGTGTCAAAGCACAGTGCCGTGTACCATGCGATGCAGCATCCCACTGGGCAACTCGCCACCTTCCAGTGCACTGTCTTTTTTTTTTGGAAGTTTTGGCAATGCATGGTGGGCCAGAAATGAGTTCCGCAGCAGTGACTGGGAGCAAGGGGGTCAAGTTCTCATCATGCAACTTTCTCCACCCCAAAATGTCACCTCTATCCCGTAATTTTTGCACCTATTTTGAAAATCCCAGGAACCCATGCGTGACTCATCACTGACTGCCACCTGTGAGAGAAGCATGCAGCTTGCACAACTCTGTCCTTTTGCCATGAGTGTGTTGCAAACACAGGACATTCTGATCCTTCAGTATTTACAGGCGCAAGAAGAGCCACGGGAAACATGATGATTTCCTGGAGGTCAGATTGCTGTAGGACATAGTGAGAACCAATTCAAGATTGTTGGTTGTGCTCAAGGAGCAGCTGCAAACAGTGGAATACCACTTCTGGGCCCAAGAACTGGGCACTGGCTGGTGGAATCACATGTAACGTAGGCTTGGGATGATGGCTGCAGAACTCTCGGATGTGCAAGGATCTATGTGCCAAACCTGCCCCACCCCTCCAGCACAGAGACACCGAAATGAGAGCTGGACTGACAGTGGAGAAGCAAGTGATGATGGCACTGTGAAAACCTGCCACAGTGGAGTTGGAAAAGCCACTGTGGGGCCATTTTCATGCAAAT
The DNA here is from genome assembly GCF_013100865.1 of Trachemys scripta elegans. NCBI lineage: Eukaryota > Metazoa > Chordata > Testudines > Emydidae > Trachemys > Trachemys scripta. The sequence goes on from NC_048307.1 coordinate 44,961,865, forward strand.
GTGCAAGCCCATTAATCATCTCCTGTTATCATAGAAATGTAGTACTGGAAGGGAGCTTGAAAGGTCATCGAGTTCAGACCACTGCCTTCACAGCAGGACCAAGTACTGTCCCGGAGAGATTATTTTGCACCAGATCCCTAAATGGCCCCCTCAAGGATTGAACTCACAATCCTAGGTTTAGCAGGCCAATGCTCAAACCACTGAGCTATCCCCCCGGCTCATGAAGCTGTACACTGGCCACTTGGACAGCACCATGGAAAGATTCAACTATTGGCTCAGCAGGTGCCGAATGACAATTGAATGCACTTTTGGTAGACTGAAAGGAGGATGGCATGGCTTACTCAAAAGACTGGATCTCTGTGAGAAAAATATCCCAATGGCTATAGCTACCTGTTGTGTCCTGCACAATATCTGTGAGGCAAAGGGGAAAAGTTGCCGTTGGGGTAGAGGTGGAGCAGCTGTCTGCTGAGTTTGAATAGTCCAATGCAAGGGCTATCGTAACAGCTCAGTGTGCAGCTACATGGCTCAGGAAGGCTTTGAAAGAGCACTTTAACGGAAAGCCACAGTTGTGGTGGACTGTGCACTACCTAGGCCTGAAGTTTGGGGCCTCTTAGGAATTGTGTGGTGCTTGGTGCACACCTATGAACAGAACACTGACAAAGCACTGATTACTGCTGTGATGCTTGCTGTACATTTATGATTATTATGCTGTGTTTTGTCACTGACCCTGTGAGTTGTGTCCCAGTGTAAAAGTAAGTGGACGTCTTTGATACCACCAGTCATTCTGCAACATATGTTGGGAACTAATAAAGATGAATTATTTTCCAAACAATAGAGTTTTATTGAGTAACAAACGCACTTCAAAACTTCTGTGCATGTTAAAAGCAAATTAATAAATTTAGTAAGATTTTAATGTAACAGAATTTAACAAAAGGAAAGGAACATTTATGTCTATTTTGGTTACACACACATCATCTGTGGCTCTCACAGGTCAGTGTATGTGAAGCTTCGTTATCTTTACTGTCCCCTGATGTGCCATAGCAGGGGTAGGGATGTGGTCCCTGACGCCATGTGAAATATTTGGGGGGGGTATAGGGAGATACTATACTGGTGTTCTCCATGGACTGCAAAGGGAGGCAAGCCTGGGACTGTTGAAACTGTAGATTCACAGGCGCCTGGATTATCTGTGTTTGCAGCAGAAGCCCCACTATAAACTGGTGCAACTTCCTCTGACACCCAGGCCTTTCTCCTGTCAGCTCTTTCCTTCTCCAGGCTGTCTGCAATATTCATCCTCCAGGTCCTCTGCTGACAGCCTAGTGCAGCACCGACTTGCAGGATCTTGCTGAATATGTCATCCAAGTCCTCCTCTTTCTCCTCCTTATCTGACTCAGGCATTCTGAGAGTGTGGAGGGGATCCCCTGAAGGTTGCAATGGCAGCAGCTACAGATAATAAATAACCAACCCTCCACACAAACGGACTTTACTAAAATAAGACAGGAGATCTACATTACACACTTCACTTCTCTACAAAGGAAAAAGGACCGTAAGCTGTCTAAAATCCTACCTGCCACATGGGGCCACAACAGGGGTACCCCTAACTCACCCAGCAATATCGTCAATTTATCCAGCTACACACTCAACCCAGCAGAAGAGTCTGTCCTATCTCGGGGACTCTCCTTTTGCCCCAGCACCCCCACAAACATGATACAGTTCTGTGGTGATCTGGAAGCCTACTTTCGCCGCCTCCGACTCAAAGAATACTTTCATGATAACACTGAACAGCGCACTGATACACAGATACCCTCCCACCAACAACACAGGAAGAAGAACTCCACATGGACTCCTCCTGAGGGTCGAAATGACAGTCTGGACCTATACATAGAATGCTTCCGCCGACGTGCACAGGCAGAAATTGTGGAAAAACAACATCGCTTGCCTCATAACCTAAGTCGTGCAGAACGCAATGCCATCCACAGCCTCAGAAACCACCCTGACATTATCATCAAAGAGGCTGATAAAGGAGGTGCTGTTGTCATGAACAGGTCTGACTACCAGAAGGAGGCTGCCAGACAACTCTCCAATACCCAATTCTACAGGCCGCTTTCCTCAGATCCCACTGAGGAATACACTAAGAAACTACACCATCTACTCAGGACACTCCCTACACTAACACAGGAACAAATCAACATACCCTTAGAGCCCCGACCGGGGTTATTCTATCTACTACCTAAGATCCACAAACCTGGAAATCCTGGACGCCCCATCATCTCGGGCATTGGCACTCTCACTGAAGGACTGTCTGGATACGTGGACTCCCTACTCAGACCCTACGCCACCAGCACTCCCAGCTATCTCCGTGACACCACAGATTTCCTGAGGAAACTACAATGCATTGGTGACCTCCCAGAAAACACCATCCTAGCCACCATGGATGTAGAGGCTCTCTACACAAACATCCCACATACAGATGGAATACAAGCTGTCAGGAACAGTATCCCTGATGATGACACAGCACAACTTATTGCTGAGCTCTGTGACTTTATCCTCACGCACAATTATTTCAAATTTGGTGACAATATATACCTCCAGACCAGTGGCACCGCTATGGGCACCCGCATGGCCCCACAATATGCCAACATTTTTATGGCTGACCTGGAACAACGCTTCCTCAGCTCCCGTCCACTCATGCCCCTTCTCTACCTACGCTATATTGATGACATCTTCATCATCTGGACCCATGGGAAGGAGGCCCTGGAAGAATTCCACCATGCTTTCAACAGCTTCCACCCCACCATCAACCTCAGCCTGGACCAATCTACACGGGAGGTCCACTTCCTGGACACCACCGTACAAATAAGTGATGGCCACATTAACACCACCCTATACCGAAAACCCACCGACCGCTACGCCTACCTTCATGCCTCCAGCTTCCACCCCGGTCACACCACACGATCCATCGTCTACAGCCAAGCACTGAGGTACAATCGCATCTGCTCCAACCCCTCAGACGGAGACCAACACCTACAAGATCTTCACCAAGCATTCTCAAAACTACGATACCCACACAAGGAAATAAAGAAACAAATCAACAGAGCCAGACGTGTACCCAGAAGCCTCCTGCTACAAGACAGGCCCAGAAGAGAAACCAACAGAACTCCACTGGCCATCACCTACAGTCCTCAGCTTAAACCTCTCCAACGCATCATCAGTGATCTACAACCCATCCTGGACAATGATCCCTCACTTTCACAGACCTTGGGAGGCAGGCCACTCCTCACCCACAGACAACCTGCCAACCTTAAGCATATTCTCACCAGCAACCACGCACTGCACCATAACAACTCTAACTCAGGAACCAACCCATGCAACAAACCTCGATACCAACTCTGCCCACATATCTACACCAGCAACACCATCACTGGACCTAACCAGATCAGCTACAACATCACCGGCTCATTCACCTGCACGTCCACCAATGTTATATATGCCATCATATGCCAGCAATGCCCCTCTGCTATGTACATTGGCCAAACTGGACAGTCACTACGCAAGAGGATAAATGGACACAAGTCAGATATCAGGAATGGCAATATACAAAAACCTGTAGGAGAACACTTCAACCTTCCTGGCCACACAATAGCAGATGTAAAGGTTGCCATCTTACAGCAAAAAAACTTCAGGACCAGACTCCAAAGAGAAACTGCTGAGCTCCAGTTCATTTGCAAATTTGACACCATCAGATCAGGATTAAACAAAGACTGTGAATGGCTATCCAACTACAGAAACAGTTTCTCCTCCCTTGGTGTTCACACCTCAACTGCTAGCAGAGCACCTCACCCTCCCTGATTGAACTAACCTCGTTATCTCCACACTGATATATACCTGCCTCTGGAGATTTCCATTACTTGCATCTGAAGAAGTGAGGTTCTTACCCACGAAAGCTTATGCTCCCAGTACTTCTGTTAGTCTCAAAGGTGCCACAGGACCCTCTGTTGCTTTTTACAGATAAAACACAGAGGTTCCAAAAACAACGAGGAGTCCTTGTGGCACTTTAGAGACTAACAAATTTGGGCATAAGCTTTCATGGGCTAAAACCCACTTCATCAGATGCATGGAGTGAAAAAACACAGAAAGCAGTATAAATATTGCAGCACATGAAACGATGGGAATTTCCTTACCAAGTGGGGGTCAGTGCTAATGAGGCTAATTCAATTAAGGTGGAAGTGGTCTATTCTCAACAGTTGACAATAAGGGGTGAATATCAAGGGAGGGAAAATTACTTTTGTAGTGCTAATGAGGCCAATGCAATCAAGGTGGATGTCACCCATTTCCAACAGTTCTAAAGTCACAACAAAAAGCGAAGGTTAAGATACAGAACTCCCTTCCTGTGCATGCCTGAAGTTTTAAACAAGACATGCTTATTGACACCTCTGCTTCGGAGTGCTTGTGCACAGCACCACGCACAGATCCTACCATGGTGACTATGGCCTGCCAGGGGTAAGGGAAATGAGGAAGGAATTGCTTGGTTGCATGAAATGATGAGTAACAGGACACTGGCACTGAATACTGGCACCTTTTCCACAGGTGGTGGTGATTTTAGCTGATATCACACTCCTGAGGGTAACAAAGGCACAGAGAACACAGCTGCTGCTGGCGTCCTGAAGCCGCCCCAGCCTGTGTACTGCTAGCCTGTGTATTGCAATGGTGTCTGCTGAAGTTATCGTTGACTGGTGCAGGAAACCGTCCTACCGTGGAGGAAGAAATAAGGCTGCCATCCCTAGAAAACTGCTGGAGAGGATTGCAGAGGACCTCCATGAAAGTTTCATTGAAATCTCTTAGGAGGATTCAAGGGGCATCCCTAAATACATAAACTGCACTGCATGGTCCCCTGCCTAACTGTACAAAGGAATGAAAAGCAGATAACGGTACCTGGCTTAATTGTTTTGTTGCCTCTTCTAGTACCAGTAAATTAATGAAAAGTTGATAGCTGTGTCCTGCTAAGTTGGGGGTTCCAGCAGAGTAATGGGAAATAAATTTACACACTTTTTCTTTCCCTTCATTGGGCTCGCCCCTGATTGACTGCCAGGACTGGCCTGACTGCAGTGGAGTCAGAAACAGGTCTTGGGTCACAGCATAACTAGACCCCTCAGCCGCATGTCCCCCATCCTCCTTCTTGTCCTCGCTGTTCACGTCAGGGGCCTGTGACTCGGGCTCCTCAGAAGTATCCATGGTGGCGTGTGGGGTGGTGGTGGGGTTTCTGTCAAGTATGGCGTTATGGTCCTGCTTCCGTTGTACAAGGCGCTGGTGAGACCTCATTTGGAGTACTGTGTGCAGTTCTGGTCTCCCATGTTTAAAAAAGATGAACTCAAACTGGAACGGGTGCAGAGAAGGGCCACTAGGATGATCAGAGGAATGGAAAACCTGTCGTATGAAAAGAGACTAGAGGAGCTTGGGTTGTTTAGTCTGACAAGCGAAGGCTGAGGGGGGATATGATTGCTATCTTTAAATATATTAGAGGGATTAATACGAGGGAGGGAGAAGAATTATTCCAGCTTAGTACTAATGTGGATACGAGAACGAATGGATATAAACTGGCCGTGGGGAGGTTCAGGCTTGAAATTAGACGAAGGTTTCTGACCGTCAGAGGGGTGAAATATTGGAACGGCCTTCCGAGGGAAACGGTGGGGGCGACGGACCTGTCTGGTTTTAAGATTAAGTTAGATAAATTTATGGAGGGAATGGTTTAATGGTAAAACATAGTAGTCAAGGAAAACCAAGCAATGGTAGGCAAATTGTATAATGGCTGACAGGGGTCAGGCTGGAGACTCTTGCCTATATGCTCGGGGTCTTACTGATCGCCATATTTGGGGTCGGGAAGGAATTTTCCTCCAGGGCAGATTGGCTGAGCCTCTGGAGGTTTTTCGCCTTCCTCCGCAGCATGGGGCAGGGATCTCTAGCAGGAGGGTTTCTGCCGATTGAAGTCACCTAAAACAGGATTGGGGACTTCAACAGCAGAGTCCAGGGAAGGGGTAGGGACGGTTTTATGGCCTGCAGTATGCAGGGGGTCAGACCAGATGATCATAATGGTCCCTTCTGACCTTAAAGTCTATGAGTCTATGAGTCTATGTTCTTCATAAATGTGGCAGGTCTGTGGCTTCGCTCTGGATCAAAGGCCTCCCTGACCTTCTGGTATGCCTGCCACTGCTCCTTTGCTTTCACATGGCACTGCTGCTGATTCCTGTTATATTCCTTCTCCTGCATTCCTCGTGCAATCTGCTCAGAGACGGCCATGTTTCTACAGCTGGTCCATAGCTGTGCTTGCACAGCCTCTTCTCCCCACAGACCCAGGAGATCCAATATCTCCTCTCTACTTCAAGCCAGAGCCTGTCTGGAGCACGTAGCCAGCATGGTCAGCTGGGCAGTTGAACACAACAGTGGAGAGCTGCTAGATGTGCTTGCCAAGCTGCACAATCAGGAAAAGGCATTTTAAAAATCTGCAGGGCTTTAAAGGGTGGGGGTGGGGGCTTCCTGATCTCCGTGACTCCTGGGTAGTGAAGTTCACAATTGTGTCCAGAGCAGTCAGTGCCGGATATTGTGAAACAGCTGCTAGAGGACTCTTAGGGTCGACACAGATAATGCAGCATCTACATTCAAGCTACATCAACCTCAATAAGTCAACTATGGCTCAACACTGCTTAGAGAGGTGGTGTTACTATGTCGGCATAAAGGGAAGCCTATGGCCTGGTCTACACTACGAGTTTAGGTCAACTTTAGCAGCATTAAATCGAATTAAGCCTGGACACGTTCACACGACGAAGCCCTCTCTTTCGACTTAAAGGTCCCTTTAAACCAGTTTCTTACTCCACCTCCGACGAGGGGATTAGTGATAAAATTAGCGGGTCGGAATTGGGGTAGTGTGGACGGAATTAGAGGTTATTGGCCGCTGTGAGCTATCCCACAGTGCTTCATTGTGACAACTCTGGACAGCACACTCAACTCAGATGCACTGACCAGGTAGACAGGAAAAGCCCCGCGAACGTTTGAATTTCATTTCCTGTTTGCCCAGCGTGGAGAGCACAGGTGACCATGCAGAGCTCATCAGCACAGGTAACCGTGATGGGGTCCCAGGATCGCAAAAGAGCTCCAGCATGGACCGAACAGGAGGTACGGGATCTGCTCGCCATATGGGGAGATGAATCAGTGCTAGCTGAACTCCGTAGCAGTAAAAGAAATGGCAAAATATTAGAAAAGGTCTCCAAGGCCATGAAGGACAGAGGCCATAACAGGGATACACAGCAGTGCCGCGTGAAAACTAAGGAGCTACGGCAAGCCTACCACAAAGCCAGAGAAGCAAACGGAAGGTCCGGGGCAGAGCCGCAAACTTGCCGCTTCTACGCGGAGCTGCATGCCATTCTAGGGGGTGCAGCCACCACTACCCCAACCGTGTTCTATGACTCCCTCACTGGAGAAACACACAGGGAAGAGGGTTCGGGGTATGAGGAAGATGAGGATGGAGGTAATGTAGATAGCTCACAGCAGCAAGGAAGCGGAGAAACCGGTTTCCCCAACAGCCAGGATATGTTTATCACCCTGGACCTGGAACCAGTAACCCCCGAACTCACCCAAGACCCTGAGGGCACACAGGGGACCTCTGGTGAGTGTACCTTTGTAAATATTACATATGGTTTAAAAGCAAGCGTGTTTAATGATTAATGATTAATTTGCCCTGGCAATCGCGGCCAGTACAGCTACTGGAAAAGTCTATTAACGTGTATGGGGATGGAGTGGAAATCCTCCAGGGACATCTCCAGAAAGCTCTCCTTCATGTACTCCCAAAGCCTTTGCAAAAGGTTTCTGGGGAGGGCTGCCTTATCCCGTCCGCCATGGTAGGACACTTTACCACGCCAGGCCAGTAGCACGTAGTCTGGAATCATTGCATAACAAAGCATTGTAGCGTATGTCCCGGTGTTTGCTGGCATGCAGACAACATCCATTCCTTATCACTCTTTGTTATCCTCAGGAGAGTGATATCATTCACGGTCACCTGGTTGAAATGGGGCGATTTTATTAAGGGGACATTCAGAGGTGCCCGTTCCTGCTCTGCTGAACAGAAATGTTCCCCGCTGTTAGCCACGCAGTGGGGGGGGAGGGGTGAAGTGATCATCCCAGAGAATTGGGTGTGGAGGGGAAGGGGGGTTAGTTGGGTTTGTGCTGCATGTTAACCCGGAAACCGCAGCCCCTCCTTTTACATTGCAAACCCATTTTAAATGGCCAACCCAATTCATGCTTGATATGGGAAATGAGGGCGCTGCAGTTTGAAACCATTCCCACATGTTAAGAAGGTTAAAAAAGCCAAAAACTGTGGCTTACCATGGCTGCCTGCAAGCCGAATCTGTTGCCTGGCATTGCGTGAGTGATCTCTCACACAAAACCGGCAGGCCCTCACTATAAGAGGAAAAATGCGACCTTGTAACGAAAGAGTGTACCCACTGTTCTCTAAAATGTGTCTTTTTTAACCACCTCTCCCTTCTCCTCCACCAGCTGCAAATGTTTCTCCTTCACAGAGGCTAGTGAACATTAGAAAGAGACAACGGAGGACGCGGGACGATATGTTCACGGAGCTCCAGATGTCCTCCCACGCTGATAGAGCACAGCAGAATGCGTGGAGGCAGTCAATGTCAGACATCAGAAAAGCAAAATATGAACGTGAGGAGAGGTGGCGGGCTGAATCGTGGGATGAACAGAGCAAGTTGCGGGCTGAAGATGATAGGTGGCGTCAGCTTGCAGACAGAAGGCAAGAGTCGATGCTCCGGCTGCTGGAGCATCAAACTGATATGCTCCAGCGTATGGTTGAGCTGCAGGAAAGGCAGCAGGAGCAGAGACCGCCGCTACAGCCCCTGTGTAACCAACAGCCCTCCTCCCCAAGTTCCATAGCCTCCTCACCCAGACGCCCAAGAACACGGTGGGGGGGGGCCTCAGGCCACCCAGTCACTCCACCCCAGATGATTGCCAGAACATCAGAAGGCTGGCCTTCAATAAGAGTTAAAGTTTTAAAATGCAGTGTGTCCTTTTCCTTCCCTCCTCCCCCACCCATCCCGGGCTACCTTGGCAATTATCCCCCTAGTTGTGTGATGAATTAATAAAGAATGCATGAATGTGAAGTAACAATGACTTTATTGCCTCTGCAAGCGGTGCTCGAAGTGGGGAGGGGAGGGTCGGGTGGTTGGTTTACAGGGAAGTAGAGTGAACCGGGTGTGTGTGTGTGTGGGGGGCGCGGAGGGTTCATCAAGGAGAAACAAACAGAAGTTTCACACCGTAGCCTGGCCAGTCACAAAACTTGTTTTCAAAGCTTCTCTGATGCGCACCGCGCCCTGCTGTGCTCCTCTAACCGCCCTGGTATCTGGCTGCGTGTAATCAGCGGCCAGGCGATTTGCCTCAACCTCCCACCCTGCCATAAATGTCTCCCCCTTACTCTCACAGATATTGTGGAGCGCACAGCAAGCAGCAATAACAATGGGGATATTCTTTTCGCTGAGGTCTGAGTGAGTCAGTAAGCTGCGCCAGCGCGCTTTTAAACATCCAAATGCACATTCCACCACCATTCTGCACTTGCTGAGCCTGTAGTTGAACAGGTCCTGACTCCTGTCCAGGCTGCCTGTGTATGGCTTCATGACCCATGGCATTAAGGGGTAGGCTGGGTCCCCAAGGATCATGATAGGCATTTCAACATCCCCAACGGTTACTTTCTGGTCCGGGAAGAAAGTCCCTTCCTCCAGCTTTCGAAACAGAGCAGAGTGCCTGAAGACACGAGCATCATGTACCTTTCCCGGCCATCCCACGTTGATGTTGGTGAAACGTCCCTTGTGATCCACCAGGGCTTCCAGCAGCATTGAAAGTACCCCTTGCGGTTTATGTACTCGGTGGCTTGGCGCTCCGGTGCCAAGATAGGGATATGGGTTCCGTCTATGGCCCCACCACAGTTTTGGAATCCCATTGCAGCAAAGACATCCACTATGGCCTGCACGTTTCCCAGAGTCACTACCCTTGATATCACCAGGTCTTTGATTGCCCTGGCAACTTGGATCACAGCAGCCCCCACAGTAGATTTGCCCACTCCAAATTGATTCCCGACTGACCAGTAGCTGTCTGGCATTGCAAGCTTCCACAGGGCTATCGCCACTCGCTTCTCAACTGTGAGGGCTGCTCTCATCCTGGTATTCTGGCGCTTCAGGGCAGGGGAAAGCAAGTCACAAAGTTCCATTAAAGTGCCCTTACGCATGCGAAAGTTTCGCAGCCACTGGGAATCATCCCACGCCTGCAGCTTGATGCGGTCCCACCAGTCTGTGATTGTTTCCCGTGCCCAGAATCGGCGTTCCACCCCATGAACCTGCCCCAGTAACACCCATGATTTCCACATTGCTGGGGCCTGTGCCTTGTGAGAGGTCTACGTCCATGTCAATTTCCTCATCACTCTCGTCGCCGCGCTGCAATCGCCTCCTCGGCTGGTCCAGGTTTCGCTTTGGCATGTCCTGGCTCTGCATATACTCCAGGACAATGCACGTGGTGTTCATAGTGCTCATAATTGCCGCGGTGATCTGAGCGGGCTCCATGATCCCAGTGCTAGCTATGGTGCCTGAACTGAAAAAAGGTGCGAAACTAGTATCTGATGGACCAGGGGAAGGAAGGAGGGAGGGAGGGCCGAGTGACGACATGGCATACAGGTACAGGGAATTAAAATCAAGAAAGGTGGCTGTGCATCAGGGAGAAACACAAACAACTGTCACACAGAATGCCCCCCCCCCAAAGATTAAACTCAAAACCCTGGGTTTAACAGGCTGTTGATTTCACGGAGGGATGGGGAAGCTAATGAATACATAACAAATCTATTTTTTACATCTTAAGCTGGCAGCCGACGGTGCAGCATGACTGATAGCCACTGCAGTACGATGACGATGGATACCAGTCATAATATACCATCTTCTACCAAAAGGCAAGGGGCTGCTGCTGTGTAGCAATGCAGCCCCATGTCTGCCAGCCCCACGTCTGCCAGCACCCAGATCGCCCTCGGCCTCTTCTGGGTGCTTAGCAGAAAATACGGGGCGATTAGCAGAAAATAGCATACTACGACTGATAGCCATCATCATCGAGACAGTTGCATATCTGCCCAGGTGCCCATGATTGACAGCCACTGCAGTATGACGACGATGGATACCAATCGTAATATACCATCTTCTACCAAAAGGCAAGGGGCTGGTGCAATGCAGCCCTATGGCTGCCAGTCCCACAGCTACCAGTCAAGCTGCACCGTCTACCGCCAAAAGGCAGTTAGCTGCTGCTGCTGTGTAGCAATGCAGTACCACGTCTGCCGGCACCCAGATGACATACGGTGACGGTGAGCTGATCTGAGCGGGCTCCATGCTTGCCGTGATATGTTGTCTGCACAGGTAACCCAGGTAAAAAGGCGCGAATTTATTGTCTGCCGTTGCTCTGACGGAGGGGGAGGGGCCTGACGACATGTACCCAGAACCCCCCGCGACACTGTTTTGCATCATTCAGGCATTGGGATCTCAACCCAGAATTCCAATGGGCGGCGGAGACTGCGGAAACTGTGGGATAGCTACGCTATAGTGCAACGCTCTGGAAGTCAACGCTAGCCTCGGTACTGTGGACGCGGTCCGCCGACTAGAGCACTTAGAGCATTTTATGTGGGGACACACACAATCAGCTGTATAAAACCGATATCTATAAAACCGGCTTCTATAAATTCGACCTAATTTCGTAGTGTAGACATACCCTTACCGGCATAACTATATTGGTACAATTATACTCGTATAGCTATACCGGTATAATGCCTCCTGTGGACACACTTATTTCAGAATAAAAGTGCCTTTTTTCAGTTTAGCTTATATCACTTTCACAGATAAACTAAACTGGAAAATGGCACTTTTATTCTGAAATAAGAGTGTCCACCCAGGGCATACCACCGGTATACCTGTAGTGGTATAATATGCGTCTATAAATTTTCCTTGTTTAGACAAACGCTGAGTCAATGTAGAACAGAGCCACAGATATCCTGCAGACACAAATTCCTCATCCCAGTTTTCAATGTCCCAGGTGCCCAGAGAATTCTCTATGTGAAAAGACCCACTAACATGCTGGACTATAAAAAAACAAGAGTCCCTTGAATCTAGCCAACTATCAGCAGCAAAGATTTATACCTCAGCAAGAACTGGTATTAAAGTTGCAAGCAGTCTTTCCACACAGAAGTTCTTGGGAGGCTTTAAAGTTTCTAGATCTCTTAGTGCGCACCTATAAAGGGGGCTTGTAAGCATGCCATATAGTGTAAGAGTCACCTCATGGCCAGTCTGGCTAGGACCTGCACATGGAGAATAGTACCATCCCACCCAGGAGGAGATTCCCATAAACAATGATTAATTAACTGGTGATGTTACTCTCTCAGTAGTGTCTGTAGTTTGCACTTTCAATTGGGATTCTACAGAGTTCTGAGAGCTCTATGAAATGAGAGCTCAATCATTCTTCAGCCAGTGAGAGACCTTATGTGCCATTTTGGCTGGTGAGAAGCAACACCTTTAAAGTACCTCCTGAAGGAGGATGCAAAGGATTCCGTGTGGCATAATCATGTGTGTAGAAGAAATGTATTTGGCTTTTGCTAAGTGTTTACTCTGTGGTGCACATAGTACCTACCTAGAAGGAAGAAGGGAGAAAAACAGTATGCAGATCCACAGACCAGCAGATCAATCCTTTATGACCGAATATTCAAATAGCACTTTTGTAAAACACCCCCCCATATCAGAGTGAATTAAAAACCAACTAGTTCAATGTGCGATGTGTATAATGCTTCTGAAGAATTTTCAAAAAGTAACAGGGCTCAATTCCTCAAAGGCTCAGACCTCTCTTACTCCCTCCAGTTCTGGCACACACTATGGAAAAAAATCTCACATTCACTTCTACACATCAGTTCCTCCCTGTTACTAGTGTAATAAAGTTACTCTTAGCTAGGCTGGAAGGCAGTAAGAGACAGCTGATTTATGAAAAAGAAAACTCTTTTCAGCTGATTTGGAACTAAGGAATTGTGCATAATGTTAACCTTTATAGCGTTTACTGCTGTTACTCATTCTACCTTCATTACCACTATTACGTCGCTTGTTACATCCTATCTCTGAAACAGCCACAGCTCCTGCCCCACAGAGCTTACACTTAGCACAACTGGGCCCCAACCCTGACTGAGACCTTAGGCTGCTTCTCAAATACAAACAAACAATTATGAGGTAATACATTGGGGAGCTGGAGAAATACAATGTCAACAGAACCTCAATGTAGCATCAATGCCATTAGTGACAGCATTTTAATGTGCCACTCTCATCAATCTGAGGGGAAAAGTAACTACCTCTTCCTCCCACTAGCCATTCTACAGTGCATCACTACACTCAACCCAGTGATGCCCTCCCTGGATATATCTCATAAGATGCATTCAACCATCTGCTCACACACAGTCTACATATAAAAACTGAACTAGAAGAGCAGTAACTTTTTCCTAGCACTTTTGTGCTTGTATGCAACAACCCACTTAGGTTTATGTCAATTGTCAGTAACACATCGAATTGTCTTATAGCTTAATTACATCATTTTGGAGGATTGTATAGTCAGTACACAATCCCATTCCGTATTCTCTCCGCTAGTTACAAGTGTAAACAGGAATAGTATTTTTTCATATACTAAACTGTGGTTAACAGTTTATCTGACAATCAAGTTTTGGTAGATCACTCCATATATCTTATTTTGAATAATTCCTGGTAGAAAGATATGCAGGGACTGTAACAGAAGCTCAGTTGACCAGTCACTGGTCCTCTTGGGTGTCATGAGACTATAGTTCAAGCATTAAACTACTGCAGGACAGGGCTTGTCTGCTTTGTGAAGAGAACCCAAAAAGCACAATTGCTTCTGAATGCACACAGTTCTCCTGATCACAGGAATATTGTAGCTGAGATTCAATGAGGCTTCAGGAATTTTAAGCAGATTCTGATAGCAAAGCTGTGCAGGTCAGGAAGAGGTAATACCTGTACTGATCCCCCATGACGGTCTGCAGCCAAGTGAGATGTCAGGTACGAGGTATTTGTCTGCCGGCTTGGCTGGATCTCCCACTCTCCTCGGCGGTCTGATGATGCCGTCTGCTCAGGCATTCAGAAGCATGACAGCAAGAGATGGAAGGAAAGATAAAGGTGAGCCAAGGTAAAGCAATGAGAATATAATAGTTAGTGGGGTTAGTTCACTGAAAAAAGCAAGGCATTTAAAGAACATTTAGGTTGGTTAAAAGTTCATTTTACCAAACACATTGCACATTTGAGAGCAGTAAATGCTGGAGAGGATTCATTCAACCGAGCAAATGGTGAAATGAATTTTCAGAACACACCTGAGCTACTTCAGTATGGGTTCTGTTTAGATATTTTGACAAAGGAATTTACAAACTAGTGAATGGAACTGTAATATATTTTTAACTAGGCCTGTCAGGACACAGATGCTAGAGCTTATCTGCAGTGGGATCAGACACACAAATCCAGCCTCCACTGGACATAGGGCTTTTGAGTCCAGGAGCCCAAACTGCAAGATGTCTGATGAGAAGCATGTTTATTATACCAGGAGCTGGTTTCAAAACACATCCAGTAATGCAAATGTGAGTTTCGCCTGAAAACAAGCCCCAGTAAATCAGAAGTTGTTATAATGTTCTCTTCTTCCAAAGGGAGACAAGAGTACTAAACTAGTCAAAGAGGTCAAAGCCATTGCTTTCAGCTACCATTACTTAGCTGGAAAGTTTTGTAGGCTATGGCTACACTATGAAGTTTTCAGTGACACGGCTGTGCCGCTACAGCCATGCTGCTAAAAGGCACACAGTGTAGCTACTGTTTGTCGGCAGGCGAGAGCTCTCCTGCCGACAGAAAACTTCCCCCCCCCCCACGAGGGGCAGGAGAGTGCTCTTGCAGACAAAGTGCTGTTCACACTGGCACTTTTCATCTGTAAAATTTTTGTCGTTCAGGGGTGCGTGTGGTTTTTTTTTTAACACCCCCAAACGACAAAAGTTTTGCCGACAAAGTGCCAGTGTAGACAAACCCTTAGCTACTCCTGAAACGTCAAGTATTAGCCACTGAAACAGAAGAAACAATGGCTTGCTACATAATGGTAAAATCACATGTTACCATAAAAACAAAGGTCTTCTCTATGCAATATGTGGCCAATGCATCTAACCATGGGAACTATCAAACCAGTGTGTTAAACAAAAGTAAAAAAGCATCAGTAAGGGGAAAGAGAAGGACTGGTTAGAGAGAAGAATGGAACACTATTGGTACACATTCCATCTAAACAATCAGGTCAGTTTTTCTGTATGTTCGCTTTCTTAGTGCGTTTCATATACCTTTGCAGAAGTTAATATAACTGGACAGTGGAGTCCACAAAGTATAACTTTTGGGAAGAGAGATACAAGCTATATCTAAAGATTGTAATATAGCACAAAGAGTAGACTCTCTACCGGGTCACATGCTCTTTCTGCCCCAAGTGCAATCAGTACCTCTCACAAAGTAAAACTAGCTCAAATTAATGGTGAGAGACTGTTGTGCTTGGCATCCGCTTAGAAATACTTTACTAGGAAGCTTAATTCAGCTACCTGAACAATAGAGATGGAACATTCTCTAAACTGGAGAGACTAATTCAAACTCTTCTCCATGCTCTCAGGGCTTATCTACAGGAACATAATTTGTGGCAAGCTGGCTGTAAATTTACACTGCACTACTGTACAGCATACTAAGTACCTATGTGGACACTACTGCTGGGCACTAGAAGTCCCTAGTGCACTTTAATCTACTCTCTTTCAAAGTGGTGTAGATCAAAGTGCACTAAGGAGTTTCCAGTGCACAGCAGCTGGAGCCACATAGACACTTAGCATGCCGTATGCAAGCATGGCTTTCATTTACATCCCAGCTTGCCATGAACTAAGTGTTCATTTAGACCAGTGGCTCTCAACCTTTCCAGACTACTGCACCCCTTTCAGGAGTCTGATTTGTCTTGCGTACCCCCAAGTTACACCTCACTTAAAAACTACTTGCTTACAAAATCAGAAATCAAAATACAAAAGTGCCACAGCACACTGTTACTGAAATATTGCTTGATTTATTTTATAATTATATGGTAAAATGAAAAAGTAACTGGAACATAAATGGTGTACTTACATTTCAGTGTATAGTATAAACAAGTCATTGTCTGTATGAAATTTTAGTTTGAACTGACTTTGCTAGTGCTTGTTACGTAGCCTGTTGTAAAACTAGGCAAATATCTAGATGAGTTGATGTACCCCCTGGAAGACCTATGTGTACTCCCAGGTGTATGTGTACCCCTGGTTGAGAACCACTGATTTAGACAAGCCCACAGCAGTAGACTACATGACAATAGTCAGCCAATGGAACTCCATTAGCTGCATTACTATCACCACAAAACACACACACAGATCAGTGCTACTAGGGCAGGACACTTGGTATTCCTTTCATGAGTGTCACATACCCCATAGGGCTGTTCAGAATGTATAGCTTTGAGCCTAATTTGTATTTGATTTGCACAAGTTATATGGTTTCCATCCTCTCTCTTTAATGAGAAAAAAACAAGAGGCTCTGGACTTTCTGAACTTACGTTGGTTCTGTGGCGGTAGTAGTGGACTGACTGCACATATCTGAAGCAGTGAGGGTGTTGGCCATATGTGAAATCTCAGACACAAAGATGGTAGAATACTTTCTTGTTCTGATATGAAATGTGACTAATACTGATGTAGGCGAGGAATGCTGAGACGAAGTCCTGAGCAGAGAGCTAAGACCGAGGTCAACAGATATCTAAGACTTGAGTTTTCAGATTACCACAGCATATGGACAATTAAGCACACCTTTATTAATGAAAAGTGAAGGTGAACGAGAAAGGTGCAGTTGAAAATGCAAGAGAACCAGCACTAGTTCAAAGAGGACAAATGAACTCACTGTGCTCCTGAAAAAAACAGTCTGGAAACAAAAGAATGTGGTTTACAGCTGAGACTACTGTTGCCTGAAGCTGGAGGAGCAGGACCTTTTTGAAAGCCACCCATTGAATATGCTGTGATTCACAATTCACAGAACCCAGAGGTCTGGTTTGAAACACTGTCTTGGATTCTGTTGTGAGGTAATTGATTGATATTACTGTACGGTTTGGTTTTGGACAATATAGCTGTAAGAAACTTGCTTCCCCAGGCTCAAGCCCTAGGGGGTTATGCTCTCCAGTATGGGGTGAAAGGAGAAGGCTCGTGCCAGAAGAATTGACTGAAGAGGACAGTGTACTCTAGTGTCTAGAAAAAGTTAACACTCTCATTACAGATTTATTGGCAGAAGAGAGTCTGGTGAGACACTACTTCCCTGGGCAATGCCCTTGGTAAGTTAAAACTTGCATGTATTACTAGTCTTGTGGGGTCTCCCCCCACAACTCGAATGAACTATTTGTAGTTTCCTGGAGAAGTGGCAATATGGAGCTGATAAAGACATGCACCTCAGGAGTCTTCCCCTAGGACTCAAAGTACTTTTCAAAGGGATCAAGTGGCCAGGAGTGTTCACATTTAAAAACATTGTGGAGCACCTAAGGGTACATCTACACTGCAGTAAGAGACCTATGGCACTGAGTCTCAGAGCCGGGGTCTGACATCTGCTGGGCGAGAGGGCAGGGTCTCAGAGCTCAGGAGCTAGCACAAGCCTGAACATCTACACTGCTATTTTTAGTCCCACAGCCTGCGTCCCGCAAGCCTGACTCAATTGACGTGGTGCCGCAGGTTTTCTGTGAAGCGCAGATCTACAGTCAGATTTTCCTCTTTATGAAGTTACTGGCACAGAACAGTCTGGGGAAGCAATGCCTCCCTTCCCCCTCCAACTCTCAGGGGTCTGAAGGAGGTCACATTAGCTTATATGAATGGAACGCCTTTTATCTCAGTACACTTTATAGCAGTGATTCCTAACTGTTTTAACTGGAGTCTCCCTAGGACACAAACAACTGGGAACCTTCCCCCGCCCCGGCACATGCTGTCATCACCCCTTTCTCCTGTTTTTCTGTGTAGTCCATCCCCTGTCCACCCTCCCCCACCCCAACATGAGCCTGACATCCTTTTCTGTCTGTTCTCCACTCCCTTCCCTCATCATCTTGTTTCTTGCTTATTCCTTTTCTCTCTCTCTGATGTGTATTTTGCTTCATGCTGCTCGTGACGATCTTCTCCGTCTCCTCTTGTGGTTGTTCCCCCACCCTAGTTTTTATTTATATTGCAGACATGCCAGTTAGGGATAGAGGCTTCATTGTCCTAGGCACTGTGCAAATCACGGAAAGACACTTCCTGCTGCAGAGAGCTTAAAATGGAATTACTACCAAGCATCATGCTGACCGGGGTGCAAATGTCTCTGGAAGAGGCAAGCTTGGCAGCTACTTACTGCTAACAGAAACATGTCTGCAGTTGGGAGTGGTGTGGCCAGTAGCATACTTATTTTTACCCTGAATTGGTTTAGCTTCAGTGTCTAGCCGTTGAATCACATTATGCCTTTGGCTGCTAGATGTTTTAAGGATAAAATCCATTAACGATTGTAAGGTGCTCCAATGTTACACTGGACAGCCACAGAATCACTATGTAGATTGCAGGAGTGGACTGATAAAGTTTGCGGATGATACGAAGGTGGGAGGCGTTGCCAATTCGGAGGAGGATAGGGATATTCTGCAGGGAGACTTGACTGAGCTTGAGAATTGGAGTATCAGAAATAGGATGAAATTTAATAGTGAAAAGTGTAAGGTGATGCATTTAGGGATGACTAACAATAATTTTAGCTACAAGCTGGGGACGCATTGGTTAGAAGTAACGGAAGAGGAGAAGGACCTAGGGGTTCTTGTAGACCGGAGGATGACTATGAGTCGACAATGTGACGTGGCGGTGAAAAAAGCCAATGCGGTCTTGGGATGCATTAGGTGAGGGATATCTAGTAGGGATAAGGAGGTGCTGCTTCCATTGTATAAGGCGCTGGTGAGACCTCATTTGGAGTACTGTGTGCAGTTCTGGTCTCCCATGTTTAAAAAAGATGAACTCAAATTGGAACGGGTGCAGAGAAGGGCCACTAGGATGATCAGAGGACTGGAAAACCTGTCGTATGAAAAGAGACTAGAGGAGCTCGGGTTGTTTAGTCTGACAAAACGAAGGCTGAGGGGGGATATGATTGCTCTCTTTAAATATATCAGAGGGATAAATACAAGGGAGGGAGAGGAATTATTCCAGCTTAGTACTAATGTGGACACGAGAACGAATGGATATAAACTGGCCGTGGGGAAGTTTAGGCTTGAAATTAGACCAAGGTTTCTGACCGTCAGAGGGGTGAAATATTGGAACAGCCTTCCGAGGGAAACGGTGGGGGCGAGGGACCTGTTTGGTTTTAAGATTAAGTTAGATAAGTTTATGGAGGGAATGGTCTAATGGTAAAACATATTAGCTGAGGAATACAGAGTAATGGAAGGTAAATAGTATAATGGCTAACAAGGGTCAGGCTGGTGACTCTTGCCTACATGCTCGGGGTCTTGCTGATCGCCATATTTGGGGTCGGGAAGGAATTTTCCTCCAGGGTAGATTGGCTGAGGCCCTGGAGGTTTTTCGCCTTCCTCCGCAGCAAGGGGCAGGGATCGCTAGCAGTAGGGTTCTCTGCCATTTGAAGTCACTAAAACACAGGATTTGGGGACTTCATCAGCAGAGTCAAGGGAAGGGTAGGGACGGTTTTGTGGCCTGCAGCATGCAGGGGGTCAGACCAGATGATCATAATGGTCCCTTCTGACCTTAAAGTCTATGAGTTTATGAGATACTTAGACATAAGTGTGTGCATCAATACCCATTGAAGATGAAAAATGAATAGACCTAAAGGCAGCACACAGAGCAGTAACTTGAGCTTTAATGGCTGCTGCAGCAGGGGTTAAGATCTGATGCTGTTGCGATCAGCTAGAGCCTACATTAAGTTCCATACTCCAGTCAAGCTTGGAGTTTTAGCCCTCTTGGTGTCTAGTAACGGAAGGCGAAGAAGTCAAACAATGGCTATCGGAAGCTCTGATAGTCCCTGGCACAAAATGACACATCTAGCTTAACAGGGTAGGTGGCTTTCTGAAGCTTTCATACTCCAAGGCCACAAGCTGCCCTCTTTAGGACAGATTGAGCGTGATCTGCTCAGTGTGCCTATAATCATTTAGCTGCATAGGGTCTTGTGCTCCCAGGTGCCCTGGCCAGCCTACCTGCAAGTTTTTACTTTTCTAGGAGGAAAGGCCTGATGTATAACCATAATCAGAGAGCTCAGCTTAGTTCTACACTACTTACAAAGATTACAGGTTAGCACATATATTAAATGTTATAGATTCTGAAATAGCCATATGACTCCCATCAACTCCTTCTGAGTTGGGTACCTATATCTGAGGGCAGAACTTGCCACAACAATTCATTTTTGTTTTAAATGGAGAGAAATAATGTTTAGTTGCTTCTGGGAACACAGGATAAATCACTGATACTTGAGAGTATAACTGCATGTTAAGTCAGTCAATTAACCCAAAGTTAAGCAAACATCTTCACACTAATCTATGATTTGGCTAATAGTGGGCTAAAATGAATTACTCTTTAATTATGCTTTGTCAAAACATGTTCTGCTGCAGAAATAATTTTCCATGGTACAAAATGCTTTTGGGAAGGATAAATATTCTGAGCACCGATCACTTTGAGGCTGATACAGACATCTTAAGAACAGATTTCACTTAGGAAAGTACCTAGTAAAATACAGTGAAGATGAATCTGAACTCGTTTCTGGTTCCACTCCATTCTCTGGTCTTTGTTTTGTATAATTTGTCCTTTTGCAACAACACACAGGAGCAGCTCGTGTACAGGACTACAGACTCAGGCAGGAAGTCTATTGGCCCAAGCTGTTCTATGGCACTCAGCTCAACTGCAACATACCATCTGTGACCTGGCCTCTTACAGCCACTAGTGAACATCTCAAATCCAAACAGCATGTAGCCTTCTGCCAAGAACGAAACAGGGAGAGGGTGCCACAAAATAAGAGCAAAAGAGAATGGGGGAGGAGGAGTGACAAAACAGCAAAAAATCCCCAGAAAACAAGAGAGGGAAAAGGGAAGGAGAAAGAAAATGGACAGAAAACAATGGCTGTAATATTCACAAGGAGATGTGCCTGCGAACCAATGAGGAACCTATTCCAAAGGTCAGATTTTGACATGGGATTTGTAGTTTAGGTTGACTTTCCAGGTATAGTTACAGGTTTCAGAGTAGCAGCCGTGTTAGTCTGTATCCGCAAAAAGAAGAACAGGAGTACTTGTGGCACCTTAGAGACTAACAAATTTATTAGAGCATAAGCTTTCGTGGACTACAGCCCACTTCTTCGGATGCATAGAAGTGGGCTGTAGTCCACGAAAGCTTATGCTCTAATAAATTTGTTAGTCTCTAAGGTGCCACAAGTACTCCTGTTCTTTTTTTTGCAGGTATACTTAGTTCTTTTAGAGGATGGGAAGGAACAATGGAAAATGTTTCCAGAAGAAACTGATTACATCACAGTGGAGAAGTCTGGTGATCAAGTGGACTTTGCACAGCTTGTCCAGTGTCACCATTTCATCATGGAGAATACCCACAAGGCACAAATCTCTCCCAGAACAGAAGGAAATTAACAGCAGTAGCTCACAGCGTTACCCTGGCCATATGCATCCTCAATAAGACAAACTCTGGCACAGAAGTATAACAGGGAATTACATTTTGAGACAACTTTACCAACAGGGGTACAAGAGAAACTCCCCCCCCCATCAAACAATGGAAGTAGAACAAAGTACTCTCCAACAATATAGGAAATGGTCTGAAGATCTGAGCCTTCAGCCAGTATCTTATGCCCCACACAAGAGTCTTGGATCAGGGTCCTTAGTGATGAATGGGCAGAGGCTTCTCATCCCTTCTGGGCTGGGAAGGGAATCTTGTGGTAAGTTTGTATAAGGCCATATGTAAACCTCCAGGAGATGGGATGATTTAGAGAGAGTACCGTACCTCCTGCTACTTACCGGCTTTGGAGCCAGTGTTTTTTGTTGGGCTGGATGGAGGTAGTTGAGGGAAGTGAGTTAGTCACCTGCACATGCATATCAGGTGATGTGGTTTGCATCTCATTCATTTATGGTAGAGGGGAAAGGCAGGGCTCTCATCCTTCCTGATGAGCCTAGGATTGGTGCATGAAGTGATAAGATTTCCAGGTAAGAAACCCAGGCTGCAGAATGGATCTCTGTTCATAGTGGTCCTATCTGATTCCTGCTTTGCTGCACCTCTCCTGGGTTTGTTTGTACATTGTTTGGATTGCATCCTTCCAGTTTTTTCTTTTGTTAATTTCTACTCTGCCTCAGGTTTGGGATATTTAACACCACTGTTTTGCTACCATATTTCTCCCTGATCTAAACCAATAGTTGAGGCCAGGGTGCAGCATCACAAGTTGTGTAGGAGCACAACACAAACTGCTGCGAGGGGGTTGCAATTCAGTACTGAGGTGCATCAGAGTACCACTCTGGACATAGATTGGCCAGCAAGGCCTTTTTGGACATTACTGGCATTATGGTAGCACCTAGAGACCCCAATCAAGGATTACACTGTTACTTGTTTGCACAGCCAGGGCAAGGGAGGATGAAGTAACAAAACGATCAGAGTTTAACAAAACAGACGTTTCAGTTCATTCCTTATCTAATCAAGGCCAGACTCATGCCCTTCTAGGCATCATGACAGAGGAAGGTTTGAAAGGATTACAGGGCTGGCGCCTTTAGAAATTTTGACAGGGAATGTTTCTGAAACAGAGCAACATGGGAAAAGGCACAATGCTATTTGGGCGAGAAGCGGACAGGCAGACCATAGAGGTTGCCATCGCTGAGAGAAAGCAGCAGTTAACAGCTTGACAAGTGGTGATGTCACTAGATCTCTATGGTGCAAGGCTGAAACTCTCACAGTATGTACATGAAACTGGAAGTCCCTGTGGTTCAGCTTCATCTGCCCATACTCACAGACCCTACTGTGTTAAAAGGACATATCATTTAAAAGCCATATTCTTGCTTTAATTAGCATCCTCTCCCCTTCAGGAACCAGAGGCAGCAATCTGCTGTGGAGTCCTTGCACTGTGAGACATTCATTTTCCTGGCTCTGCTGCCCTTTGTGACAAGAAGACTCCTTTAAGAGTCAGAATTGAAGAGCTATCCAGCAGTCCACACATCACAAGGTCAGTTTTTTACAAGGGCACTTCCCACTTAGTGAGGCATCAACCAGGGTTTTCTATAGTCCAGGGGCTCCTGACACCACACCTCATCACTACCTCTTCCACCAAGGAAAAGAGGTGATTTTCAGATAATGAAAAGAAAGGTCCATAGAGTCCATCTGGAACATTCATCAACATGTCTACCTCAAGACAGACATTGGAACTCACAGAAAAGTTGATTTTAAAAATTAAAATATTAATGGTTGAAATGGTCTCTAGATTTTAAAAAATAGCTAGTGGAAATGAGCCAGGCCAGGGTGTGCATTGCTATACTGCTGCATTTCTCATGCGCTTTACCTTCATCTACATGCCTATTCTATTCTATTCTATTCTATCCAGGTTCTTATAGCAACCTCACCACCACAGTAACTGAGTGCCATCCAACAGTTCATTAAATGGCATGACTAACATCTCACGTTTGCTATCTCCCTCAACCTCTTACCAGGTGAAGAACTGTGTGTTTAGTGAAATGTTTTTAATGTACATGCTGCTCTGCATTTATATCAGAAGGCCAGTCTGCACCTTGTGCTTGGAGTGAAAGCTGGCGAGGTCTGTGACGGTCCTTTGTTCCCGTGAGTTCATTCCACATTTGTGACTCAACACATCCATTAATACCCTAGAAATGTGCACCTTGATGTGGCTGATTGCTAAAGTAGTCAATCAATGTGGCCAACAATGTAAGTGGTCAATTTATCTACTCCAGGGCCCGGTCTACACTATGAGTTTAATTCGAATTTAGCACCATTAAATCAAATTAACTGTCCACACAACGAAGCCATTTATTTAGAAATAAAGGGCTCTTAAAATCGATTTCTGTACTCCTCCCCGACGAGCGGAGTAGCGCCGAAATCGATATTGTCGTCATTTCAAATTATGGTTAGCGTGGCCGCAATTCGATGGTATTGACCTCCGGGAGCTATCCCACAGTGCACCATTGTGACCGTTCTGGATAGCAATCTGAACTCAGATGCACTGGCCAGGTAGACAGGAAAAGCCCCGCGAACATTTGAATTTTATTTCCTGTTTGCCCAGTACAGGAGAGCATAGGTGACCACAGAGAGCTCATCAGCACAGGTAACCATGCAGGCCGATAATCAAAAAAGAGCACCAGCATGGACCGTATGGGAGGTACTGGATCTGATCGCTATATGGGGAGAGGATTCAGTGCTAGCAGAACTTTGTTCGAAAAGACAAAATGCCAAAACTTTTGAAAAAATCTCCAAGGGCATGATGGAGAGAGGCCACAATAGGGAATCAGAGCAGTGCCACGTGAAAGTCAAGGAGCTCAGACAAGCCTATCAGAAAACAAAAGAGGCAAACGGTTGCTCCGGGTCAGAGCCGCAGACATGCCGCTTCTACGCTGAGCTGCATACAATTCTAGGGGGGGCCACCACCACTACCACACCTCTGACCGTGGATTCCGAGGTGGAGGTAATCTCATCAGCTACACCTGAGAATTCTGCGGATGGGGAAGAGGAGGAGGAGGACGACGACGAGCTTGCGGAGAGCACACAGCACTCCGTTCTCCCCAACAGCCAGGATCTTTTTCTCAGCCTGTCTGAAGTACCCTCCCAAGCCTCCCAAGGTGGTATCCCAGACCATGACCCCATGGAAGGGACCTCAGGTGAGTTTACCTTTTAAAATATACAACATGGTTTAAAAGCAATCGATTTTTAATGATTACTTTGCCCTGAGGATTTGGGATGCATTCGCGGCCAGTACAGCTACTGGAAAAGTCTGTTAACGTGTCTGGTGATGGAGCGGAAATCCTCCAGGAACATCTCCATGATGCTCTCCTGGAGGTACTCCAAAAGCCTTTGCAGAAGGTTTCTGGGCAGTGCAGCCTTATTCCGTCCTCCATGGTAGGACACTTGACCATGCCATGCTAGTAGCAAGTAATCTGGTATCATTGCATGACAAAGCCTGGCAGCGTATGGTCCCGGTGTTTGCTGGCATTCAAGCAACATCCGTTCCTTATCTTGCTGTGTAATCCTCAGGAGAGTGATATCGTTCATGGTAACCTGGTTGAAATACGGGAATTTAATTAAGGGGTCAGAGGTGGCCGTTCCTACTGGGCTGTTTGCCTGTGGCTGAAAAGAAATCCTTCCCTGCAGTTAGCCAAGTGTGTGTGTGCGCGCGCGGGGGAATTGGCGCTGAGCTTTTCACATTTGGCTAGCAGGGATCTTCCCTGATACCAGCCACGCGGTGGGGGGGAGGGATACAGCGATCATCCCAGAGAATCAGATGGGGGAGGGGGGCGGTTAGTTTGTTTTCTGCTGCTGAAGGTTAAACAGGAAAACCACAGCACTCAACGGGCTTTGCTTGGTATGTGGGAACGGAGGGCGCAGAAGCCGAAAGACAATGGCTTACCATGGCCGCATGCAAGCCGAATTCTGTTGCCCGGACTTGCGTCTGTGATCTCTAACACCAAAGCTGCAGGCACTCAATATTAAGATGCAAAATGCGACCTTGTACTGAAATCACATGTGCTATGTAATGTGAATAGTGTTGTTCACCGTGAAAGAGTATAAGTATTGTTCTGTAAAATGTATCTTTTTAAAAACTTCTCCTTTTTTTCAAACCCTCCCTCCAGCAGCTGCAAATTTTTCAAGCCTCCCTCCTCGGTCCTGAAGGCTATCTCAGATAAGGCGGCGGAGAAAGAGGACGCGAGACGAGATGTTCTCGAAAATAATGGAATGCACCTGCAATAAAAGAGCTCATTTGAATGAGTGGAAGGACACGATATCTAAGGAAAAGATGCCAGTGACCGTGAGGCTATGAGGGACGCTCGAGATGAGAGGTGGCAGGCTGCAATGCTGGGGCTGCTGCGTGATCAAACAGACATGCTCCGGCGTCTGGTGGAGCTTCAGGAACGGCAGCAGGATCACAGAGTGCCGCTGCAGCCACTGTATAACCTCCCTCCCCCTCACCATGTTCCATAGCTTCCTCACGCAGACGTGTAAGAACACGGGGGGGAGGCTCTGTGCACCTTCCCAGTCCACCCCAGTGGACAGCCCAACCAAAAGGCTGTCATTATATTGAATTTTTTTCAGTGGCCTTTTACTTCCCTCCTATCCTCCTCCCAAACCCCACCTGGGCTACCTTGTCGCTTCTCTCCCTATGTTTATAATTAATAAAGAATACATGATTTTTAAATGATAGTAACTTTATTTCCTTTAAAAGCAAGCTGTGATTTAAGGGGGGAGGGTGGTTTGCTTACAGGGAATGAGTCAATCAAGGGGGCGGGTTTTCAACAAACAGAACTTTTACACCATAGCTTGGCTAGTCACGAAACTGGTTTTCAAAGCTTCTCTGATGCGCAGCGCTTCCTGGTGTGATCTTCTAATCCCCCTGGTGTCTGGCTGCACGTAATCAGCAGCTAGGCGATTTGCCTCAGCCTCCCACCCCGCCTAAAGGTCTCCCCTTTACTCTCACAGAGATTCTGGAGCACACAGCAAGCAGCAATAACAATGGGGATATTGGTTTGGCTGAGGTCTGATTGAGTCAGTAACGAGCGCCAGCGACCTTTTAAACATCCAAATGCACATTCTACCACCATTCTGCACTTGCTCAGCCTGTAGTTGAACAGCTCCTGACTCCTGTGCAGGCCGCCTGTGTATGGCTTCATGAGCCATGACATTAAGGGGTAGGATGGGTCCCAAAGAATAACTATTGACATTTCAACATCCCCAACGGTTATTTTCTGGTCCGGAAAGTAAGTCCCTTGCTGCAGCCCTTTAAACAGAGTAGTGTTCCTGAAGACGCGAGCATCATGAACCCTTCCCGGCCAGCCCACGCTGATGTTGGTGAAACGTCCATTGTGATCCACAAGTGCTTGCAGCAGCATTGAAAAGTACCCCTTGCGGTTTATGTACTGGGTACCCTGGTGCTCCGGTGCCAAGATAGGGATATGGGTTCCATCTATCGCCCCACCAGTGTTAGGGAATCCCATTGCAGCAAAGCCATCCACTATGACCTGCACATTTCCCAGAGTCACTACCTTTCATAGCAGCACCTCAGTGATTGCTTTGGCTACTTGCATCACAGCAGCCCCCACAGTAGATTTGCCCACTCCAAATTGATTCCCGACTGACCAGTAGCTGTCTGGCATTGCAAGCTTCCACAGGGCTATCGCCACTCGCTTCTCAACTGTGAGGGCCGCTCTCATCTTGGTATTCTGGCGCTTCAGGGCAGGGGAAAGCAAGTCACAAATTTCCATGAAAGTGCCCTTACGCATGCGAAAGTTTCGCAGCCACTGGGAATCGTCTCACACCTGCAACACTATGCGGTCCCACCAGTCTGTGCTTGTTTCCCGGGCCCAGAATCGGCGTTCCACGGCTATAACCTGCCCCATTAACAGCATGATCTCCAAAGCGCCGGGGCCCGCGGTCTGATAGAATTCCATGTCCATGTCCTCATCACTCTCGCTGCCGCGCTGCCATAGCCTACTCCTTACCGCCTGGTTTTGCAGGTTCTGGTTTAGCATAAACTGTACGATAACACGTGAGGTATTTACAATGTTCATGACTGCTGTCTTGATCTGTGCGGGCTTCATGCTTGCCGTGGTATGGCGTCTGCACTGTTCACCCAGGAAAAAGGCGTGAAACGGTTGTCTGCCGTTGCTTCCCTGGAGAGAGGGGGAGGATGTACCCAGAACCACCCGCGACAATGTTTTTGGCCCCATCAGGCATTGGGCTCTCAACCCAGAATTCCAATGGGCGGAGGAGACTGCGGGAACTATGGGATAGCTATGGGATAGCTACCCACAGTGCAACGCTCCGGAAATCGACGCTAGCCCCGGTAAATGGACGCACACCGCCGAATTAATGTGTTTAGTGTGGCCGCATACATTCGACTTTATACAATCTGTTTCCAAAATTCGAATTCTGTAAATTTGGATTAAACCCGTAGTGTAGACATACCCCAAGACTGAAGTAGCAGGGGGAGCTGTAGGACATGACAGAGCTGTGCTGTTAGTCAGACCCAATACGCATGAGCAGAGCTGTCTCCTTGAATAACTCTGAAGTTCATAATAGATATGTCACTATTTGTGATTACATTAACCGCTCCAAAGCTGTAGCAATGGACACCATCTAAATCTAAGCAAATGTGTCAAATTTAAACCAAACATTAAAGAAAGCTGGAAACAGAAGAAGAGCATTTTTAGATTTTGATTAACTTTTCACCCAGTTTGAGAGCAGGTATATTGAACAAAAGAAACTAAAAATGCAAATGTATCACATTAGCAAGCTTTACTTTGGTGGGAGAATGAAGGACTGTAGGAGTTACTTCAAGTAAGTAGAAGATATGAGCAATGAGATTGAAATAGCTAATCAAAGATTGCAATCCAGTTCCCTGCCTCCCTATCCTACCATGCTCCCTCGGAACATTACTCTCCTAAAGATGTGGAAGGCGAGCCCTATCCTGGCTGGAGGAAGAGCACAGCCACACAGGCTGAATGTCCTTGTTCAAACTGGGTGAGAGTCTGAATATTAGGCGGTTACACACAGGAAAAAAGGAGCTAGGTTATCTTTGAGCAAACTTGTCGGCCCTTCAACTAGCAAATCCTGAACCTTGCTGAGAACTAAATAGCAGAGTCTGCAAAAGAAGGAGAATGGAGAGTTAATCAGGCTTCTCTTTTCAAAGCTACCACACCTGTCTTTTAAAAACATTCATCACAATTAGGTCTGTGCTGGCTTGTTTTAACTTCCACCTAGCAATAGTCGCTAACAACGGCAACTTCCTAGTCAGAGGTTCAGCCTTCTCTCTCGTAGCAGTAGGAGATATATGCTCCTATTAGTTTCTTGATTTAGGAGGACAACAGAGGAAGTGAATCTTATGCCATCATGTGCCAGCAAAGCCCCTCTGCCATGTACATTGGCCAAAATGGAAAGTCTCTACGCAAAAGAATAAGTGGACACAAGTCAGACATCAAGAATTGTAACATTCAAAAGCCAGTAGGAGAACACTTCAATCTCCCTGGACACTCAACAACAGACTTAAAAGTGGCAATTCTTCAACAAAAAAAACTTCAAAAACAGACTCCAATGACAAACTGCAGAACTGGAATTAATTTGCAAACGGGACACCATCAAATTAGGTCTGAATAAAGACTGGGAATGGATGGGTCACTCCAAAAGTAATTTTCCCTTGCTGATACTCACACCTTCTTGTTAATTGTTGGAAATGGGCGACGTCCATCTTGATTGTATTGGCCTCATTAGCACTACAAAAGTAATTTTCCCTCCCTTGATATTCACCCCTTCTTGTCAACTGTTGAGAATAGGCCACTTCCACCTTAATTGAATTGTTAGCAATGACCCCCCACTTGGTAAGGCTACTCCCATCTTTTCATGTGCTGTAATATATATTCTGCTTACTGTATATTTCACTCCATGCATCTGATGAAGGGGGTTTTAGCCCAGGAAAGCTTATGCCAAAATAAATTTGTTAGTCTCTAAGGTGCCACAAGGACTCCTCGTTTCTAAATCCTTTAGAACAGGGGTTCTCAACCTTTTTCTTTCAGAGCCCCCTCTCTCCCCCCCCCCCAACATGATATAAAACTCCATGGCCCACCTATGTCACAACTGGTTTTCTGCATATAAAAGCCAAGACCAGCGTTAGGGGTTAGCAAGCAGGGCAATTGCCTGGGGCCCCATAATACAGGGCCCCCACGAAGTTAAGTTGCTCAGGCTTTGCCTTCAGCCCCAGGTGGCAGGGCTCAGGGCCCTGGGCTTCAGCCCCATGCGGGGTGGGACTTCGGCTTTCTGCCATGGGCCCCAGAAAGTCTAACGCTGGCTCCACTTGGAGGACCCCCCAAAACCTGCTCGCAGCCTCCACAGGGGGCCCTGGACTCCTGGTTGAGAACCACTGCTTTAGAATACCATGGCAAAGCACTGAGTGACACACTGCACCTCCCTCAGATCATACAAAGGCAAAGTCTTATTTCTACTAGGACGGTCTCTTCAGGACCTCCCTTTGATTAAATCCCTTCCCCCAATTTCTCGGGTCAGGCTTGACTCTCACTTGCTTCAGGAGTACCATCCCGATACACATGAAACTACTACAGATGCACTTTCCTTGAAATGTATTTCACTGCTACAAATCAAAGACAAATTTAGAAATAGTACTGTTAGAATCACATAGGCCTCTAGATTCAAGAAGTGGATAGAAAATAGGCATGCCAGAGAGCTGCTCCTTATAATAGAGTTGTGTGGATCTAAACAGGTAGCTGAAATAGTAGCTTACAATGTTAACATTAAGGAAATACACCTCTGCCTCAGAGCTTAGAATCTTCTTACTTTCAAAAGAAACTCTTTAGAAGAGGCCATTAGGACCAGACCACTGGGTTATGGCTATGCAGCACAATGCACCTTGAATCAGTTTAGGAGTGGCCTTAAGCCTCACTACCTGAGCTCAGTGAGGTCATGTTACATGGCAGAGATGATGCACATGGAATTGGAGGAAGAGTTCCTAAAAACTCTGACCATCCTCTTGCCACCTACCAATTCACAGAGCAGCCCAGCTTTGCTAGAGAATAAGCACATTGACTGTAGCTGTCTAAATGGAACAACTGCAGAGAGAATAGGACCTACGACACGCTGCCTGGTTTTGGTGCCAATGGTTGGTAAAAGACTCACTTGCATGCAGGAGAGTAAAATAAAACAATCACCCCTGGAGTTCAGGAGGGTTCACTCTACCCCAACGCACATGCCTCAATTCCATTGCCCCTAGAAGTTTCTTTAAGTGACTTTTTGCAAAGAAGTGGTTTGATCAGCATTTAAGAGGATCATCTCTTGGAGGAGGAACTGTTATGTTTGTACAAAATGAATTCCAAAGCAAGAAGTTACCGCTTAACTATTTTCCAGTCAAATACTTGGATGACACCTCAACATCTCGAGAGATGAGCTGTTCATTCTCAGCATTATGCAGGAATTAGGGACACTGCTGTGCCATATACTAGCAGGGTTTATTTAGGGGGGAAACAAAAAGAACAAGGAATAAGTTATCTTTGAGTATCATTATTAGGACATGAAAGACGTGTTATGGACTACAAATATGTGCACGAAATATGCCTGAAAGCTAAGCCAGGAATGTCTTCCAGGCAGCAAAAAGTAAAACAGGAGATACTTTGTGTATGCACAGAGTGTCAAAGTCTGTTGGCAGGAGCAGGCAGTCAGAAGCTGCCACTCAGATTAACCCAGCATGAAGGGACTACAGTGTATTTATTAACTAACACATTTTAAAGCAGGTACTATGGAACCCCTGTTACACAGCAATTTGCACTAATAAGCATGCATAAAAATAAACCTTCACATGCAACTATTTTAAAAATCCAGCTGCCAAAAAGCAACACTTCTCAGGAGGGAAATACATTCCTGTTTTATGGTTAACCTACAGATTTAGAAGTATTTCTGGTCTGAATTTGTTGTTCTTCCACTCAGAGGATAACTGCATGAACAAGAAAAGCTGAGTCTAGACAGGTTACTGCAATAAGCATGGTTAAATCCACACCACCAACAAAACAGTTAACATGGAATAGGTGAGGACATAGTCTATGGAGTAGGGACTTTAACAAAAGAAGCATGCAGGTGGAGAGAAAGGCCCAGCGAGCCGAGAACCACTCACTGTGGGAGGTATGGAGTACCAACAGCTCTAACAAGGAACTAGCAGTTCCAGTGGTCTGCTGAACTTCTGATATGTTCTGCATTAACATGGAAAATCCAAACTCTCAACAGCAATGAAATATGAAAAAGACATGAAGGAAAAAAAATGGAGAACGTCATAGACTGACTTTTTATCCTTAAATTTGGGAATAGAGCCCAGCAACCTTTTAGAGTAAAAAAAATGTTTTTAAATACAAACTAGAAGAAAAATGATCCACTTGAAACTGTAGACCTTTAAATCCATACACGTAGGTCATGCACCTCCTCAATTCTATTGCAATAAACAGCATGTCAGCAATTTTTCTCACAGAAAATAAAATTCAGTTCAAACTATAACCTTCCTAAATTAAGAGGAAATTTACTTGCTGGAAGTGAGGTAAGTGTCATCATCAATGGTCTCCGGACATCCCATAGGTGGATGGAGGGTGGAATTAAACACTGACCTACTTTGGTGAACTGGAGCGTTTTAAGCCTTCACTTTATGCATTTTATGCATATTAAACTTCACCAGAGGTTTTTACTCCTCTTTCCCTCCACACAAACAGGGGCTGGGAGAGGCATTATGAGAATACGCGAAAGCAAAGACAGTGGTAAAGTAACGCACCGGATTTCGAAGAGCATGTTGCTGTGACGGTCGATCCCTATGTGCATGGCTGTCTCTTGTTATTGCAGATGCCCCAGAATCTACAGGAATGGACCCCACTGGAGTAGGCTGCAAAATAAAGCACCCATTATACATTGAAACCAACGCCTCGGTTAGGCTCCACTCCCAATCTACATGCATGCATAGGCTCTACTACTAGGTTAGCTCATATTCAGTGTGGAAGAACGAGGAAAATATAGGTCTAAAATAGTCTGAACAGCCAAAGAGAATCACAGCAGACGCTGTAAAATCTCTATGGGATTCAAAGGCTTGCTGGACATTTACAGCCACTAACATCTCATGGTAAACTGAAACACAATACTGTTATTATATACATTTATAAAGGTACCCAACTTCATGGTATCTGAACACACTTTAGTGTAGGTTAAATTGAGTTAATTACAATTGCAAATAAGGATAGTTTTATGCATATTGTTTTCCTCCTCATCTCATGTCTTCCTACTTTTAGGAACAGGATGTGTTAATTAAGACTTCATCTGCTTAGTTCCCAACTAAATCATAATCCCAGCTTGTAACTTCATGATCTCCATAGCAACCAATGGTGAACTGTTAAAGGAGTGATAGGAAACTTGCCTTAAAATGGGCTTTTTGCCCATTGCCTCTGAAATTAAACATCAGTGAAGAGAAATGAGATTTACAAGGAGAATGACTTCCTTTTAAAAGATAATATTACTGTGCAAAATAAGCAAACATAGGAAATGTTGTATATAATGACTTAGTATTGATGTAAAAACCACAAAAGCAGAGTGGCCCAAAAGCATAGTAAGTGACTGGCTATGCACCTTGGACACAAACTGTCCTTTGCATAAGCAACCAGCAGAATAGATTCTACATAGATATGTTTTATGAGAGTTCTCCAAGAGGCATCAGTGGGCCTCTTGGCAAAGCTTTTCCGCATACAGATGGTCCCAAAATTTAAAAGCATGTTCTGTTTGGTGATGACAGACCAGGGCACAAGCTGATGAACAAGGGAACAATGACAGCACGCTCAGAAAAGGAGAGGGTGGAAGTTAAGGAGTTAGCAGACTCTAGTATGTGAGCATTCTGCATTTACCCTTTCCCCTATGGCCCTCATCACGATTAGAAGACCAATCTGAAAACGTGCTGGCATTGGGATTTGCCCTTTTTTAGAATCCTCAGACCATTGTAATGGGAGAGGTTATTTCTCACGACAAAACCAAACTTGACGAAAGTGTCCACATGCAGGAGATTCTGCGTCTAAAAGCCATGTCTTCTAATCATTCTGTAACAGGGGCAGCAGTCTCCAGCCTGTTAAGTGTTGGAACACTACAGAAAGCCACAGGGTAATTATTGCGGACTCCTTAGGGCAGATGTGGCTCATTATGAGTCCACCCTAAACGTAACTATGTTCTGAAACAGAAAGGTCCTGAGGGATGGAACCATAGAAGCATCCAAGTCTGACTGAGAAGGGTAATACTTAATTTAAAAACAAATTTGCCAAACAATCCAGTAATGATTTTTGTGATCTTGTGTACGAAATGTGAAGAAGTGTCGCTGCAGCAAAATACTCTGTAGCTAATGTTAATATGCACATGAATGTGTTTTAAAATTTGCCAGCTGTTCCAGTGGTATGATCTGAAACTGCGATATGGGACACTCAGATTGGATTGCCTCATTATAGTATGCTCAGTGAGGGAGAGGGAGAATCTTGTGATCTATGCAGGCATTGCACAGCAGTGTGATGGGCTTTGAACCAGAAAGTGAGATGGGGAGGAGTAAAACCAGAGGCAAATAGGGAAGGGTGTTTAAGGTTCCAACAGGGATGCAGAAGATCCCCTGTGCTAATTTCCATCAGGAGAAAGATAAACACATTCTCCTGATTGACAGGGAGAGTGATCCATTACGATTTCTGAAGGAAAGCCATCCCAGCCCTCAGTTTTCCATTCCCCAACTGCACTAGAGGCTGCAATTAGTTTTCGAGGCTATTAAAGGAAATTCTTATATGCCCACACAGCTGGAAAAGCAACCATGAGGGACTAGACTTATTTCTGGAAGGAGGGTGCTTGTTTTGCAAACAAAACTTACCAGTGGCCTGCCAACCCAGTCGTAGGCATAATCAAAGGTGTAGCCTTTTTTTTCAAATAGTTCTGTAAAGATAGTTCGTAAGTAATCATAGTCTGGTCTCTCAAAGAAGTCTAATCGCCTGACATAACGAAGATATGTGGCCATCTCCTCTGTTGGAAAAAGGCAAGGACAAAAGAGAAAAAAGGAGCATCAATATCTCGGCCCAGACTAAAAAACCTACAGCAGCACACACAGTAAAGTCACCTGCTGCTCACGCCATATCTCTGTACAGATTACAAGTCTCTACAGCATGAGAGGAATATAACTGGTGGGATCTAGTCTTTGTGATACCCTGAGAAGCCAGGTGGAGGCTATTGGGCAAACTTGGCCTTCCAGTCTTTAGCAGTGATGAAAGTGATCTTGTCAGAGGAGGTGCATCTTTAAAAGCAGAGCTGATACTAGGGGGAGTTTGAATAGAAGTGGGTAAAGTATATATATATATATATATTAAAAAATATGCACAAAAGCATCCCCTGCTGGAATACATACATAAAAGCACAATACATAAAAGCAGTGCTAGTTTGACAGTATCAAAGGCTATGGAAGCAAGAAAACCACATTTTCCTGGAAATCTTCCTCCTCATGCCCAAATCCTGAAGCTTGAACAGTGCGTCACTTCCCCCAACTTTACGTGCCACATCACAGTCAGCATGCTTCTGACTTATAGGGCTCCCTAGAGTCATTTGCCAGCACCGCTTCATTGGCTGGAGACATATGGTAGCTGTTGAATGACAGACCAGTCTTATCCCCCTTCCTCTGTAGGCCAGGCAAAGAAAGAGATGGGGGAGGGGGAGCAGATCTTCAGATGGTGTAAATCAGTGATTCTCAAACTTTTGTACTGTGACCCCTTTCACTGGTGACCCCCCCTTATGAATTAAAAACACTTTTTTATATATTTAACACCATTATAAATGCTGGAGGCAAAGCGGGGTTTGGGGTGGAAGCTGACAGCTCGCGACCCCCCACCTAATAACCTCATGATCCCCTGAGAGGTCCTGACCCCAAGTTTGAGAACCCCTGGTGTAAATGGTCACAGCTCCACTGACTTCAGTTTGAGCTATGACAGCTCAAATTAAGGATCTGACCCTGTGAATCAAACATAGGTCTCTTGCCAGGCAGTACACACTGCCATCCTGAGCCAGCTCATCTGCCACCATGTTTGATTGCTGTTCATTCCCACACTAGCATCTCCAGGAAAGTCTCTCTCCAAAACCTAGCAATATTTCCTCTTTGTTTTGATTCTTTTAATGTTTGAATGAGCTGAGTTTTTTTAATTTTAGAATCATTTGATCCTTTTCACAGCATCATGTGACGAAACAACTGCCTTGACTACCTTGTCCAGTGCTTACCTTCTTTTCTTTTTTAAAAAAAGCTTTAATAAATAATACTTTACATGCACTACAATTTTAAAACACTATTTAAAGGTGAAGTTTTCCGCCTGCTCCAGACACCTGCTGCCCTCCCCTGGATTGTAGATTTTTAATTTGAGTATGTAAGTTCTATTTTGCACATTAATTAATGCAACAATTATTAATAAAAATGTGTGGTTTTGTGATAAATGCAATTTTAAGTCTCAACAGCATACACACAGTATTTGTTGTGGTGGCATACAGTGACTTCAAGTAGCCAGGTAAGGCATGAGACCATCCCAGGACAGTCACCATATTGCTCTTGTAGAGATGTTTGCACTATAAGGCTATGTACAGTATGTGCGTGCAGTTACTTGGAGGGGGGGCGGGGAAGAGATTTATATTAGCTGAACTGCAGTAGCACATTGGGGCCCAGTCTGTGACTGGGGCTCCTCTGTGTTAGGTGTTGTACAAATACATAACAAAAAGACTGTCCCTGCCAAGAACTACACAGCTATGTTAATACACCATGAATGGTATGATGATGGAAGAGTTGGGAAGCACTAAAGCAAAGGCATCAGGAATCCAAATGTCAGCATATTCTCCACAAAATCCATCCAATGTATATTGTATGCAGAAAATTCAATTGTTATATTATGGATAAGTTGTTCATACAACAGTCATAATGAGTAACATTAACTTGCTACCTTACACATACGATATTCTGATTACTAGTCCAGTTAACTGTTGACCTAAAGCTTTTTAGCACTTTATATGTGCTGAGGAGTTAGTTACTGTGGGATCCATAACTTTTGAATTCACTGCCCTGTTCAAATTCACACTGTTAAACTGTGCACTTCTCAGGGCAGGGACTGTCTGTTATGTCTGCACAGTGAAGAGCTCAATAAGGCTTGGTCCTCTAGATGCCACCATAATACTACTGCTAATGTTGCATCAACATGGTTTTTGCATTTAGTCACTTTACTAGGGTTACCATTCGTCCGGATTCCCACGGACATGTCCGGTTTTTTGAGCTAAAAATAGTGTCCGGGGGGGATTTGTAAATGTCTGGACTTCCCCCCCCACCCCCATGCAGAGCACGCGCAGCTAACAGGGCAGCTGGCCGGATGGTGCCACTGCGGCTCTGACAGCCAGAGAGAGCCCCTCCTCCTCTCCCCTGCAGCAGAGATCATTCCCTCCCTCCCTGCATTCGCAGATCGCCTCCGGCAGTCTGGAGCTCCTCCCCAACTGCTGCCCAGCGTGCTGGGACGAACGGCTCAGGTCGTTCCTGAGCAAGCTCACAGAGACATTAGGCGAAGGCCAACAGCAAGGGAGCCAGGGGGTCGGAGAAGGGGCGGGAAGGTTCTGGAGGGAGCAGCAGTCAAGAGACGGGGGGGGGGCTTTCTGGGGGTGGGGGTGTGGATAAGGTTTTGGGCAGTCAGGGTACAAGTAGGGGGTAGGGTCATGGGGGGCATTTGGAGGGGGCAGTTAGGGGACAAGGAACAGGGAGGCTTAGGTAGGGGGTGGGGTTCTGGAGGGCAGTGAGGAGCAGGGGTCCCAGGAGGGGGCAGTCAGGGGACAAGGAGTGTGGGGGGGATGTTTGGGAGTTCTGGGGGGGGCTGTCAGGTGGCAGGGGTGGGGAGAGGGATTGGAGCAGTCAGGGGACAGGGAGCAGAGGGATTTAGATGGGTCGGGAGTTCTGGGGGGGGCTGTCAGGGGGTGGAGAATGGTTGGATGGGGCGTGGGAGTCCCAGGGGTCTGTGTGGGGGTGGGGGTGAGGATAAGGGTTGGGGCAGTCAGGGGACAGGTAGGGGGTAGAGTCCTAGGGGGCCAGTTAGGATGGGGGGAGGGTCTCAGGAGGGGGCAGTCAGGGGACAAGAGGCAGGGAGGCTTAGGTAGGGGGTGGAGTCCTGGGGGGCAGTTAGGGGCAGGGGTCCCAGGAGGGGGCAGTCAGGGGACAAGGAGCGGGGGGAGGGTTGGGGGTCCTGAGGGGGGGGGAAGTAGGAGGGATAGGGGCGGGGCTAGGGCAGGACGGGGGCGGGGCTAGGGCAGGGCTCCTCCCGTCCTCTTTTTTGCTTGCTGAAATATGGAAACCCTACACTTTACAGACAGAAAAACTGAACTGCCCCTGCTTAGCAATATTAACTTTGAAATGGTGCAAATTGGCTTTGTAGTTCACACTCACTGAGGTGAAAGGACGGGGGTGGGATGGGAAAGGGAATTCCCTCTCTTGTTGCTGCCATCAGGCCATATATGCTATGCTCTGATCTGAAGCCTGGAGGACAGCAAAGGTTCCAAACCAGCAACCAGAAGCAGGAGCTCCACTTTGTGGAGGATGGAAGAGGGCAGAACAAGGGAGCAGCCAATTGCAAAGGCATATTTCACCTTGGGACCCAGTGGATTTCTGACCAAAATCCTGCTGGGAAGTTAATGCTCCTTAAAACAACAATAATTACCTATTGTGCCTGCTATTCCTCTTGGGGGGGAGCTGGGTGGGAAGTGGCAGGGCGGGGATGGAGTGGGGGCGGGAAGAGGTAGGGCAGGGGTGGAGACTTGGGGAAGGAGTGGGGTGGGGCTTGGGGTGGAGCAGGGGTGGGAGGGTGATGGTGGGGAGTTGAGTACCCCCAGGGCCTGGAGGAAGCCGGTGCCGGTGGCCTGGTGAGTATCCACCTGAGGGAACTTGCTCAAGGTTGACATCCAAGGTGTGCTAAATTGACCACCCAGTTCTTTCACTGCTTCAAAAATATCAGAGCTCTGCAGAGAATAAACTCCATATACCTGAGGCAGTCACTTGAGAGAGGCAATTGACAAATATGAGACACTTTTTTGGAAGATGGCCAAGTGGGGGCTGCTGTCTGCATTCCTCTTCACAGAAGAAAGAGCAAAAGCGGGCACTTGAGCATTCTCCAACCACCTCAGTACAAAGAACTGTGTTGGCAAATTAACTGCAAGTAAGGACTGAAGGATTGGAGAAGAGTGAGCGAACAGAGCACACTACTGATTCACAGTAGCAGCTCCAGGTGTTTGCCATCGACAGTAGCAATGTAACAAACAGCATTCAAATATTTTCTGACAGAACAAATATGTTGGTCCTGCTTTGAGCAGAGGTTGTACTAGATGACCTCCTGAGGGCTCTTTCAACTCTAATCTTCTATGATACAATAGGATGGGTTATGTCCAGTTCCTAATCGACACCTTACACAGACAGTACAACTGGTATAACAATTCCAACTGGGCCTTACCTGGAAAGTTCTCACAGAGAACTTCAACTGGAGTGTTTCTCTTTGTGTCCCCAATCTTCTGATATCTCTCTTTTAAGGTGTCAGCCTGTAGGGTACAAAGAGGAAGCGTAAGTATAAAGACAGAATCCAACAGCAGGGTAACTGACCTTGCTATGAGGGTGAAAACAAAAGGTATTTTATACAGAATCTTGCACATATCAGGATAGAAGAACTTTTTGTCCAAACTGCACTTTATGAGACACAAATATAAAGCAGCTATTGTACAATTCACTTGCTATGAGCAAAGACTACTTAGAGAGTTTCTGAAGGTATCGCTAAGATCTGAAAGGGAGAACATGTTTAAGCTTATAGATATTAGCTGAACATCACGCCTTCATGAGAATGAGTTTTTAATATATTAAAAATCAACTATTAGACAAGGCATTTTGGGCTCTCACCTTAGTGCATGTAACAGAACGTCTAGCTGCTCAGCAAGTAACAACTACTCAGTTAGCCTGGTGTGGCAAGGCACCTCGTCTGTCTCAATGGACTTAGCACTTCCCCCTCTGGCGCTAGTGAGGTATGGGGTAAATCAGCCCCACTCTGGACAGTGTTTGCCTTCCCTCTCCATATTTTCTTATCAGTATGTTCAAGGTAGGCCTCAAAGCAGGCCCAAGGAATGCTCCTCCACCAAACAAAAAGAAACCAATTTATAAACACAAAACAAAGGGGGAATCCCTTTCCCCACCACCTCATTGGGGAGGTGTTTTCCTCCTGTTGGCCCCGGGGCGCAAATCCTTCCCCTAAACAGGCATTCAGCTTTGGTTACTCAGGTGTTCCTATTTGACCTGAGTTAACCCATTATCAGCTTATAGGAAAAAGGGCAGGGGCAACATTTCAGATTTTGGTGGGGGGAAGGGCAACTTTAACTGAGATTCCAGGGACTACTTAGGGACCGGAAAACTCTAGTTTTTTTGGCAAATAACTTAGCAATTAGCGGACAGGAACACTATCTAATTCCTATATAAAAGAAAAAAATAAATATTAGACCCACTCAGCTCTAATACTAACGTGTTCTGACATCTTGTGGCAAATCATTTAAGAGACACTGGTTAGATTTAAAATTGTAATGTATATTCTTACTTTGTTATTAACTCTGCAGAGAGAGACACCCTGTCAGAACTCCTGGGTTCTATCTCAGCTCTGGGAGAGGAGTGGGGTCTAGTGGGTTACAGCAGGGGGCAGATACATCCATCTAGCCCAGTATCCTGTCTTTCAACAATGGCCAATGACAGGTGCTTCAGAGGGAATGAACAGAACAGGTCATCATCAAGTGATTCATCCTGTTGCGCACTCCCAGCTTCTGGCAAACAGAGGGTAGGGACATGCAGAACATGGTGTTGCATCCCTGCCCAGCCTGGGTAAGAGCCATTGGTGGACCTATCCTTCATGAACATATCTAGTTCTTATTGGAACTCTGTTATAATTTTGGCCTTCACAACATCCCCTGGCAAAGAGTTCCACAGAAATTCTGTGAAGAAATACTTTCTTTTGTTTGTTTTAAATCTGCTCCCTATTAATTTCATTGTGTGACCCTTAGTTCTTGTGTTATGCAAAGTAGTAAATAATATTTCTTTATTCAATTTTTCCAGACCATTCAGGATTTTCTAGACCTCTATCATACCCCCCCTTAGTCATCTCTTTTCCAAGCTGAAAAGTTCTAGTCTCTTTAATCTCTCCTCAGACAGAAGCTGTTCCATACCCCTAATAATTCTTGTTGCCCTTTTCTGTACCTTTTTCAATTCCAATATATCTTTTTTGAGATGGGTGTCCAAATCTGATTTATATAGAGGCAATATGATATTTTCTGTCTTATTATCTATCCCTTTCCTAATGATTCCCAATACTGTTAACTTTTTTGTTTGACACTGCACATTGATGTTTTCAGAGAACTATCCACAATGACTTCAAAATCTCTTTCTTGACAGGTAACAGCTAATTTAGAGGTTTCAGAGTGGTAGCTGTGTTAGTCTTAATCAGCAAAAACAATGAAGAGTCCTTGTGGCACCTTAGAGACTAACAAATTTATTTGTTAGTCTCTAAGGTGCCCCAAGGACTCCTCGTTGTTTTAGCTAATTTAGACACCATCCTTTTGATTGTATAGTTGGGATTATATTTTGCCATGTTCATTACTTTGTATTTATCAATATTGAATTTCATCTGCCATTTTGTTACCCAGTCACCCAGGTTTGTGTGATCCCTTTGTAACTCTTTGCAGTCAGCTGTGGACTTAACTATCTTGAATACTTTTATATCATCTGCAAATTTTGCCACCTCAATGTTTATCCCCATTTACCTCTCTCTAGTCTGAAAACTTTGTTTCCTATCTTTTAAATGGAGTGCCTGGCAATGCTTTTGGGATCATCTAACAATCCTTAATTTAATGACAAGCCTTTTGTTATCTTAATCACCCTGCCTCTGGTTATAAACAAACTCCCTACCCCAAGAGCAGAAGCTGTGTTGCAGTTAAGAGCTTCCTCTGGGGAGAGGGCATGCACTGTGAGCAGATCTCTGGTATGAAACCCGGGGGTGGGGGAGGGAGAGGAGCCCACCCGTCCTCCCCAAATGGCACCCCCGAAAAAGGGTCTTTATCATTCTAGGGCTAATGTATCTGCCTTCCACTGCTCTCTTGCAGTTCCCCAGCCTGACTTTGGCACATTGGTTAGCATCAGATTTTCATTTCTGCCAAAACCTGGCTACATTTGATTTTTTATGTGATTAACTGTCCCTTACTACACACTTGTCTACAGTCTAGACTACATTAACTATATAGCTGGTTACCAGGAAAGAATATGAAGTAACACACTCAGTTATGATTTTCTGAGCGTGTCCATCCTGAAGCAGCGAACTCCACTTCAATCACTACCCCAAGAACAAAGCTGCTCAGTCTGCATTTCAGTATCTCGTTCCAGAGAGTCCAGTTTCCAGTTTCTCAAGAATTATTTAAAATACTCCTTTTATGAATGAAACATGTTAGAAGTATCAGTGTAAGCACTAGAAAGGATTCTCCTCAAGGTTTTAGTTTGGAAGGGGGAGAACAAAGCTCTATGGTGGGAGAAATCTGGAAGTGTGAAAATACAATAATCTGTCCGGCATTTTAGATCAAGTCAAAGAATGTGTGTGGCCTGCAGGCAAGGGAATGTATGAGGCAGACCACACAGGGTAGAGACACACTCCTCCCCATTTCCTTGGAGAGATCAACTCTTTAATTTGAGGAAGTCTTTACATTCTCTCAGAGCCTATCTACAAACTTTGGTAGTGCATTAAGCTAATTCAGGAAAAAGGCACTCATTTAGAAATAAGAGCATCCACACACAGGTTTTCTGGAATAGCTCTTCCACTCTGGCCTGGTCTACACTAGGAGTTTATCTCGAATGTAGCAGCGTTAAACCCAATTAACCCTGCACCCGTCCACACAATGAAGCCCTTTACTTCAATATAAAGGGCTCTTAATATCGATATCTGTACTCCTCTCCGACGAGGGGAGTAGTGCTGAAATCGGTATTGCCATTTCAAATTAGGGTTAGTGTGGCCGCAATTCGACGGTATTGGCCTCCAGGAGCTATCCCACAGTGCACCATTGTGACCGCTCTGGACAGCAATCTGAACTTGGATGCACTGGCCAGATAGACAGGAAAAGCCCTGCGAACTTTTGAATTACATTTCCTGTTTGCCCAGCGTGCAGAGCACAGGTGACCATGCAGAGCTCATCAGCACAGGTAACCATGCAGTCCGAGAATCGAAAAAGAGCACCAGCATGGACTGTACGGGAGGTACTGGATCGGATTGCTATATGGGGAAAGGATTCCGTGTCAGCAGAACTACGTTCCAAAAGATGAAATGCCAAAACATTTGAAAAGATCTCCAACGGCATGATGGAGAGAGGCCACAATAGGGACTCACTACAGTGTCGCGTGAAAGTGAAGGAGCTCAGACAAGCCTACCAAAAAAACAAGAGGCAAATGGTCGCTCTGGGTCAGAGCCGCAGATATGCCGCTTCTACGCTGAGCTGCATGCAATTCTAGGGGCGGCCGCCACCACTACCCCACCTCTGACCGTGGATTCCGAGGTGGGGGTAATCTCAGCCATGCCTGAGGATTCTGCGGAGGGGGAAAATGAGGATGATGACGAGCTTGCGGAGAGCACACAGCACTCCGTTCTCCCCAACAGCCAGGATCTTTTTCTCAGCCTGACTGAAGCACCCTCCCAACCCCCAGACAATGAGGCCATGGAAGGGACCTCCGATGAGTGTACCTTTGTAAATATAAAACATGATTTAAAAGCAAGCGTTTTTTAATGATTACTTTGCCCTGAGGACTTGGGCAGTACAGCTACTGGAAAAGTCTGTTAACGTGTCTGGGGATGGAGCGGAAATCCTCCAGGGACAATCTCCATGAAGCTCTCCTGGAAGTACTCCAAAAGCCTATCCACAAAGTTTCTTGGCAGTGCAGCCTTATTCCGTCCTCTATGGTAGGACACTTGACCATGCCATGCTTGCAGGAAGTAATCTGGTATCATCACATGACAAAGCCTGGCAGCGTATGGTCCCAGTGTTTGTTGGCATTCAAGCAACATCCGTTCTTTATCTCACTGTGTTATCCTCAGGAGAGTGATATCGTTCATGGTAACCTGGCTGAAATAGGGGAATTTAATTAAGGGGACAGAGGTGGTGGCCATTCCTACTGGGCTGTTTGCCTGTGGCTGAAAAGAAATCCTTCCCTGCAGTTAGCCAAGCGCGGGGTGGGAGGGGGGGGAATTGGCCCTGATACCAGCCACTTGGGGGGGGGGGGGGGAAAAAGGGATCATCCCAGAGAATTGGGGGGGGGGGGGGGGGGGGGGGGGGGGGTTAGTTTGGTTGCTGCTGCTGCACATTAACAGGAAAACTGCAGCACTCAGCGGGCTTTGCTTGGTATGTGGGAAAGGAGGGCACTGCTTGTAGGAAAGCTGCAGAAGCCGAAAGACCATGGCTTACCATGGCCGCATGCAAGCCGAATTCTGTTGCCCGGACCTGCGTCTGTGA
This sequence comes from Trachemys scripta elegans, assembly GCF_013100865.1. Taxonomy (NCBI): domain Eukaryota; kingdom Metazoa; phylum Chordata; order Testudines; family Emydidae; genus Trachemys; species Trachemys scripta. The sequence continues at coordinate 45,006,284 of NC_048307.1, forward strand.
TCTCTAACACCAAAGCTGCAGGCACTCAAAATTAAGATGCAAAATGCGACCTTGTACCGAAATCACATGTGCTATGTAATGTGAATAGTGTTGTTCACCATGAAAGAGTATAAGCATTGTTCTGTAAAATGCATCTTTTTAAATACTTCTCTCCTTTTTCCCCTCCCTCCCACAGCTGCAAATTTTTCAAGCCTCCCTCCTGCGTCCCGAACGCTATCTCAGATAAGGCGTCGAAAAAAAAGGACGCGAGACGAAATGTTCTCAGAAATCATGGAATCCACCCACAATGAAAGAGCTCATCTGAATGAGTGGAAGGACACGGTATCAAAGTATAGGAAAGATGCCAGTGAACGTGAGGCCATGAGGGATGCTCAAGATGAGAGGTGGCAGGCTGCAACGCTGGGACTGCTGCGTGATCAAACGGACATGCGTCTGGTGGAGCTTCAGGAACGGCAGCAGGAGGACAGAGTGCCGCTGCAGCCGCTGTATAACCTCCCTCCCCCCTCACCATGTTCCATAGCCTCCTCACCCAGACGTGTAAGAACGCGGTGGGGGGGGGGAGGAGAGGCTCCGTGCACCCTCCCACTCCACCCCAGTGGACAGCCCAACCAAAAGGCTGTCATTATATTGAACTTTTTTAGTGGCCTTTTCCTTCCCTCCTATCCTCCTCCCAAGCCCCACCCGGGCTACCGTGTCAGTTCTCTCCCTCTTTTTATAATCAATTAATAAAGAATGCATGATTTTTAAACGATAGTGACTTTATTTCCTTTGAAAGCAAGCTGGGATCGAAGAGGGAGGGTGGGTTGCTTACAGAGAACGAGTCAATCAAGGGGGTGGGTTTTCATCAAGGAAAAACAAACGGTAGCCTGGCCAGTCATGAAACTGGTTTTCAAAGCTTCTCTGATGCGCAGCGCTTCCTGGTGTGCTCTTCTAATCGCCCTGGTGTATGGCTGCACGTAATCAGAAGCCAGGCGATTTGCCTCAGCCTCCCACCCCACAATAAAGGTCTTCCCCTTACTCTCACAGAGATTGTGGAGCACACAGCAAGCAGCAATAACAATGGGAATATTGGTTTGGTTGAGGTCTGAGCGAGTCAGTAAAGTGCGCCAGCGATCTTTTAAACGTCCAAATGCACATTCTACCACCATTCTGCACTTGCTCAGCCTGTAGTTGAACAGCTCCTGACTCCTGTCCAGGCTGCCTGTATATGGCTTCATGCACAGCCATGGCATTAAGGGGTAGGCTGGGTCCCCAAGGATAATTATAGGCATTTCAACATCCCCAACAGTTATTTTCTGGTCCGGGAAGTAAGTCCCTTGCTGCAGCCGTTTAAACAGAGTAGTGTGCCTGAAGACGCGAGCGTCATGAACCCTTCCCGGCCAGCCCACGTTGATGTTGGTGAAACGTCCCTTGTGATCCACAAGTGCTTGCAGCACCATTGAAAAGTACCCCTTGCGGTTTATGTACTGGGTACCCTGGTGCTCCGGTGCCAAGATAGGGATATGGGTTCCATCTATCGCCCCACCAGTTAGGGAATCCCATTGCAGCAAAGCCATCCACTATGACCTGCACGTTTCCCAGAGTCACTACCTTTGGTAGCAGCAGCTCAGTGATTGCTTCAGCTACTTGCATCACAGCAACCCCCACAGTAGATTTGCCTACTACAAATTGATTCCCGACTGACCAGTAGCTGTCTGGCGTTGCAAGCTTCCAGAGGGCTATCGCCACTCGCTTCTCAATTGTGAGGGCTGCTCTCATCTTGGTATTCTTGCACTTCAGGGCAGGGGAAAGCAAGTCACAACGTTCCATGAAAGTGCCCTTATGCATGCGAAAGTTTTGCAGCCACTGGGAATCGTCCCACACCTGCAACACTATGCGGTCCCACCAGTCTGTGCTTGTTTCCCAGGCCCAGAATCGGCGTTCCACAGCATGAACCTGCCCCATTAACAGCATGATCTCCAAAGCGCCGGGGCCCGTGGTTTGATAGAATTCCATGTCCTCATCACTCTCGTCGCAGTGCTGCCGTAGCCTACTCCTCGTCTCCTGGTTTTGCAGGTTCTGGTTCAGCATAAACTGCACGATAACACGCGTGGTATTTACAATGTTCATGACTGCTGTCTTGAGCTGAGCGGGCTCCATGCTTGCCGCGGTATGGAATCTGCACTGTTCACCCAGGAAAAAGGTGCGAAACGGTTGTCTGCCATTGCTTTCCCGGAGGGAGGGGGAAGATGTACCCAGAACCACCCGCGACAATGTTTTTGACCCCATCAGGCATTGGGATCTCAACCCAGAATTCCAATGGGCAGAGGAGACTGTGGGAACTATGGGATAGCTACCCATAGTCCAACGCTCCGGAAATCGACACTAGCCCCGGTACATGGATGCACACTGCCGAATTAATGTGCTTAGTGTGGCTGTATACATTCAACTTCACAATCTGTTGCCAAAAATCGAATTCTGTACATTCGGATTAATGCCGTAGCATAGACATACCCTTTAAAACCATACCCTATGATATTCTGAAATAACTCATGTGTACACAAGGCCATAGCAAGTCTCCTCCAAGAGAAGTGTTTGGTGTATGTAACAGGATGGTTTGCCTGTGGGCTGGAGACCCTGGGACTAAGCCAGTCATGATTACAAGATGAGCCCCACCTGAGAGAAAGCAGGTGATTCCAGGGAGGATGTGGCTGAGAGAGTAGCTCAGACTACCAGAGGCAGGAAAGGAAGCCTGACAGAAAGCAGGGGAAGCTCAGGAAACAAAAGACTGTGGAGCTGGGACTGGTGGAAGGAGCAGCTAAGAGGAGCAAGTGTGGCTCCTGCAGAGCCCTGGCCAGATAAAAACTGCGAGTGAGAGTTAAAGAAGGGAAGACAAGCTGAAAAACTGTGTTTTTTGGGGACTTTTGAGATCTGCTTTTGACAGACTCTGTTCCTAACCTGAGGAGAACTGGTGATGAGTGAATTAAAGGCTTGAGCTTAAAAGGTCACTGGAGACAGCAAGTTCATGCGGGGAGGGGTGCAAACGAAGGGGAAACAGAGGCAGAATGGCTACAGACAGGGGTGGCAGGTTTGTAGAAATTTTGGGGGTGCCCAGAACCCGCCCCTGCCCAAACTCCACCCCCCACCTGCCCAAGGCTCTGGGAGGGAGTTTGGGTGGGGGAGGAGGTCTGGGGTGCAGGCCCTAGGCTGGGGCAGGGGATTGGGGTGCAGGCTTTGGGAGGGAGTTTGGGGATGGGATGGGATGCAGAGGGAGCAGGTGCAGGGGTGAGGCTGCAGATGAGGGGTTTGGGGTATGGGAGGGGCTCAGGGCTCAGGCAGAGGGTCAGGGTGTGGGGGGGATGAGGGCTCTGGCTGGGACTGGGGATGAGGTGTTTGGGGTGCTGGAGGGGCTCAGGGCTCGGGCAGAGGGTGCGGTGGGGGGGTGAAAGCTCTGACTGGGGGTGTGGGCTCTGTGGTGGGGAAGGGCTGGGGATGAGTTTGTTGTGCAGGCAGGCTGCTCCGGGACAGGGGCCAGAGAGGAGGACTCCCACCAGCCTTTTCCCTGCGGGCAGCAGCAAGCTCTGGGGGAGCAGCCCCCCTTTCCTGCCCCCCCAGCAGCACACAGTCACTGCATGTGCTCCTAGGGCCTCTCTCAGGTCCAGGAATCTCCCTCGCCTCCCCCGTGGTGGGTGCCAGGGGGTGCTGCGTGCGCCTCCTCCCCTGCTGTTGCCCCTGATTGTAGCTTCACTGGGGGGTGAGGGATGGGGCTACCTCCTTGCCCAGCATGGGGCAGGAGCGGTGACTTTGGGCGGGGGGGGGAGGTGAGGGAAGGCCCTGTGTTGCTGGAGGGTCCTGCCTGTCTGAGGTGGAAGGGCAGGCCCAGAGTCAGTCTGCCCTGGCAGTGGAGATGCGGGGCACTAGGACCTTGCGGCAGCAGTTGCTGCAGGGAGGCAACATGTAGCTGCACGGAAGAGACAGTGTGTCAGTTTTCAGAGTAGCAGCCCTGCTCCTGAGCCCTGGGGGGGGGGGGGGGGGGGGGGGGGGGGGGAACACGACCGCAGGGGGGCCAGGTGTCCTCCCGGCCCCAAATACTGGTGGAGCTGGGCCCCTGGGCTCTGTATATTGCTGGTGCCCGAGCACCACGTGGATATGGAACTCGCTGCCTATGGCTACAGTGGCAACTCTGGCCATGCTTGGGAGGCAGTAAGTGGCCACAGTGTTACAGCCTGTAATTGATTAGGCTGGGGTGAAGCTATGTGATGTTTTAAGAATTTGTAACCCAAAACAAAGTGCTTCAAGGAGGATACAACGTCTGGAAGCAGATGTCAAGGTGATGACTGTGGAAATAATTGCTTCCTCAGCCTAATACGGTAAGTCCATCCACTCATCATTGATCTTAAACCACTGAAATGTTCAAATAATGGATCAGATCATAGATCTTTCAAGAAGTGCCCATTCTTCAACCATACAGTAGAGTGATCAACATTTTCCAAAACATTGAGATCCCTCACCCAAAGTGGCAGGCATCTATGATCATACATAAAATTAAAATTGGCGTGTAACTGCCAATTCTTTTCAGTTCAACTGCTACAGCCCAACATGCATTCCCACTCTAAGGGAAGGGCATCTGCAGGGTCGGAAGGTGCCTGAGCAATTTACCCTGTGTCTAAATGATTATTCCCATATCGATCTGCACTTGGAGACTCAAATACTAAGTGTGACTGTTAAAACATTTGCATTTCGTAAGTAAGCTGAACATACAACAAACCATGTAATTGGGAGCCTAAGCAAACTAACCTACTTTAAAGTCTGTCTGGTTTTAAACATTTTGTGTGAGGGGGAAAAAAAGTATCATTATACATAGTGATTTAATGAACACAGAGTCCAATGACAAAAGTTAGATACATCATAAAAGGGAAGGAGGAAGAGAGACTAATATGTGGAAACAAATATACCTTATCAGAATTCATTAACAGAACATTGTAAAAGTAATTGCCACAAAGTCGAGGGGCAAGGAACCAAATGCCAAAGAAACACTTTAAATGACTAGTATAGGAGAAGTGCAAAGAAAAATATTCTTGATATTTTTATTGCTTCTTTATGATTTATAGAGTATCTAAAAGTTGTGTGTTTGTGTTTTAATAACACATTCACAAATAGGGCTTTACTTCTCTTCATGGAGGTCCCACTGGAAAACCAGAGTGGGAAAGGGAGATCAAAACAGACTGAAACCTGAGCTACAGACTTTCCAGCCCTCCATTAGAAGAGAGAGAACATTTAATCAGAAGTATATAACATTTTTATCAAATGTAATCAGGGTTTCTATTTTATCCTAATCAGGTTCTCATACTGATCCCATCAATTAAAAAAACACTATATATAACAAATACAAGAAAGTGGAAAGTGATAGTCACTAATATAAATCAGAAGGTAGGAATGGCAGAAAATTGATAAGGGAAGCAAAGGGACAATAGAAGAAAGGTATGGCCAGCAGAGTTAAGGGCAATGAGAATTTTAAAAGTATATTAGGAACAAAAAGAATCCTAACAATGGTATTTGTCCATTACTACATAGAAATGGTAGAATTATCAATAATGCAGACAAGGCAGAAGTGTTCAATAAATAGTTCTGTATTAAAAAAAAAGGATAATGTAGTCATAGCAAATAACTCTTTCCATTATACTAGCATCTCAGGATGATGTTAAACAGCAACTACTAAAATTAGACATTTTTAAATCAGTGGGGCCAGTTAAGTTGCATCCAAGAGTTTTAAAGGACCTGCTGAAATATTGTGTCCATTTCTGCTGTCTGCAGTTCAAGAAGGCTATTGATAAATGGGAGACAGTGCAGAGGAGAGGATTACAGGATTACAAAACATGCCTTAAAGTGATAGACTCATGGAGCTCAATCTATTTATCTTAACTAAGAGAAGGTTATGGGGTGATTTGATTACAGTCTGTAAGTACCTCTATGGGGAACAAATATTTAATAATAGGCTATTCAATCTAGAAGAAATGGGTATATCATGAGCCAATAGCTGGAAGCTGAAGCTAGACAAATTCAGAATGAAATAAGGCATAATCTTTTTTAACAGTGAAAGTAATAAGCCATTGGAACAACTTATCAAGTGTCATTGTGGATTTTCCATCGCTGACAACGTTTAAATCAAGACTAGATTTTTTTTGAAAAGGTCTGCTCTAGGAATTATTTTAGGGAGTTCTATGGCCTGTTACACAGGAAGTCACACTAGCTGATTATAGTGGACCCCCTTCTGGCCTTAGAATCTATGACTATGAAAAATACCTTAGCTGAGTGCCTGAGTTTGTGTTACAGGTTTTAACAAATTTTAACCCAAAGAGTTTAACTAAGCATCTCCAAATGGCTGGGAAAGCAGTAGCTCAAGTTTCAGCTCAGTAGTCTTTCCCACAAACCTCTATCCCGTCTTCCATTGAGTCCCCAGCAGAAGTAGGGAAGTTGAGAAGTGATATTCCTGATATTTCTCAGACAAGAAAAAGCTTGAAGCTCTTTAAATTACATCCTAAAAGAGCACTACATTTTTCCCTTTTAATTTAAGAATTAAATGTAAAAATTCTAACAAAATATTAATGATTCATGATTAAGACCACAGAAAGTCTGGCAATTAAAAAATTCATTTTCTGATAGCCTCATAAGTACTTATTGGTATTCTTACTCAAATGTGTCACTTAAGATAGCGTGATCTCTTGGTCCAATATTGGCAGTTAGCCAATATTCAGAGTCTTGCCAGGTTGTTTCCGTTAGGAAGAGAAATTAATTATACGAATCAGATATTTCTCTGGGGAAATCATGTTTACGAAGAATGTAACCAAAGTCCTGTTTCCTGAACGAAGTAGGAACAAACAGTTTCCTTGTCCATAATCCCCAAGCCTGCATTTCCAACTAGTTCTGTTACCCCAGGAGCTCTGTTCCTGTTCCCTCTCAGGGCCATGCTCATGACGGTTTCTCGCAGTGTTTACTAGTTTTCTGTGTCTGACACACACTGTTGCAACAAATCAATCCCAAAGCCCCTGCACTTGCAAACAGTCTCCAGGGACACCCCATAGGCAACAGGGCTTAGCTTCTGCTCTTGTCCTGACATGCTGACTAGTGCCTTGGGTGGTAGCTTCATTTGATTCAGCTATCACTACACGAAGAGGCATTTAGTTGCTACTTCTTTTAGACTGATTGAAGTGTTCTTATTATACCTGTTGACTTTAGTCAGATCCGTGATTGATGGCAGCCATTAACCCCTTCCAACATAACATTATTACTTTTTGTTACATATTTAAGGAAAAGAAGAACACAGAATAGTATACAAGTAAGATGCAGCTGAGTTAACTTTGCTTTTGTAGCAGTTCTCAATTTGAGTCCCGCCATCCCCTGGGGGGCTGAAGTCTCAGCTGCCCTGGAACTACATGGCCCCATGGGGGCTGAAGCCCCAGCTTCTCCAGAACCCTGCCACCCCACAGAGGCTGAAGTCAAAGCCTGAGCAACTTAGCTTTGCAGGGCCCCCTGTGGCACGAAACCTCAGGCAACTGCCCTGCTTGCTACCCCTAATGTTGGCCCTGGCTTTTATATGCAGAAAAACAGTTGTTGTGGCACAGGTGGGCTGTGGAGTTTAGCATGTTTGGGGTGGGGGGGGGTTCAGAAAGAAAAAGGTGGAGAACTCCTGTGCTACTAGACATGAGCTGTAGAAATTCCATTGTGTGTTCCATTTTTGTGTCTCAGTGGATTTACTACACAAATAGTCATCAAATTCTCAGTTTACAAGAGAATTTCCTAATTGCTAGCACCGCAAATTCAAACTAGAACCTAAGTGCAAAGAAAAAAGGGTTACTTACCTTTCGTAACTGTTGTTCTTCGAGATGTGTTGTTCGTGTCCATTCCAATCAGGTGTGTGCGTGCGCACGTGCATGTTGGCCGGAAGATTTTTCCCTTAGCAGCATCTGTCTGGTCAGCCTGGGCGACCCCTGGAGTCGCACCCTCAGGGTGCCTAATATATAGCCCTGCCGTCCCACCACCCCTTCAGTTCCTTCTTGCCGGCTACTCTGACAGAAGGGTACGAGGGTGAGTATTGGAATGGACATGAACACCACATCTTGAAGAACAGTTACGAAAGGTGAGTAACCGTTTTTTTCCCCGAGTGCTTGTTCATGTCGATTCCAATCAGGTGACTCCCAAGCCAAATCTAGGAGGTGGGGTTGGAGCTGTCCACTGATTGGAGTACTGCTCTACCAAAGGCCACATCATCTCTAGCCTGCTTAGTAATCGCATAGTGCACGGCCAAAGTGTGTATGGATGACCATGTTGCTGCCCTGCAGATTTCCTGGGTGGAGACTTGAGCCAGGAACGCTGTTGATGAAGCTTGCGCCCTTGTAGAGTGCACCATTATCGGGGGCGCTGGAATCCCTGCTAGATTGTAGCACTCATTAATGTAGGCCACAATCCATGATGAAATGCGCTGGGTCGAAATCTGCTGTCCCTTCATCCTGTCTGCTACTGCGACAAAAGAGCTGTACCAAACTTCCTGAACGGTTTCATCCTCTCGTAACAGGCCAGCGCTCTGCAGATGTCTAGATTGTGGAGCCTGTGCTCCCTGCTACTCGAATGAGGTTTAGGGTAGAAAACTGGGAGGAAAATGTCCTGGTTGAGGTGGAACTGTGACACAACCTTCAGGAGGAAGGCCGGTTGGGGTCCGAGCTGAACCTTGTCCTTAAAAATACGGTGTAGGGCAGCTCCGACGTTAAAGCCCTGAGCTCAGACACCCTCCGGGCTGAACTTATCGCCACCAGGAACGCGACCTTGTAAGAAAGGTAGAGCAGGGATCATGTTGCTAAAGGCTCAAAGGGATGCCGCATGAATCTAGAGAGGACCAAGTTGAGGTCCCAAGCAGGAACCGGTTGGCAGACGTGTGGGTACAACCTGTCAACGTCCTTCAGGAAGCGGCTGACCAGAGGGTTAGCAAAAACGGAAGGGCCCTGTACCCCTGGATGGCAAGCCAAGATGGCAGCCAGGCACACTCTTATGGAAGACAAGGAGAGACCCTCCTGCTTCAAGTGGAGAAGATAATCCAAAATGTGGGGCACTGAGGCTAGCACGGGGGGCAAGTCGCGCTGTGCTGACCAGACTGAAAATCTCTTCCACTTGGCCAGGTACATGGCCCTAGTAGAGGGTTTCCTACTGCCGAGAAAGACCTGTCTGACTTGTTCTGAACAGGAAAGCTCAAACGGATTCAGCCATGGAGCCTCCATGCTGTGAGATGGAGTGACTGCAGGTTTGGGTGTTGGAGACACCGGTGATTCTGAGTGAGAAGGTCCAGGAAGAGCGGCAAGGTAATCAGGGCTCCCACGGACATGTCTAGGAGAGACGTGTACCAATGCTGTCAGGGTCAGGCTGGTGCTATGAGAATGACCCGGGCCTGGTCTCTGTGGATCTTGAGCGGGACCTTGTGGACGAGCGGTATGGGCAGAAGGCGTATAGAAGAGTTCCCCTGCAATGAACTTGTTGAGGTCGTGCAGGTCCAGGATAGGCCTGAGGCTGCTTTTGGCCTTCGGTATTAGGAAATAGCAGAAATAGAAGCCCTTGCCCCCATGTTCCAGTGGAACCTCCTCCACCGCCCCTAGTGCTAGGAGCGACTGCACCTCCTGAATGAGAAGTTGCTTGTGAGAAGGATCCCTGAAGAGGGACGGGGAAGGGGGTTGGGAGGGCACAGAACTGGATGGAGTATCCCCTCTCTACCATGCGGAGCACCCAGCGCTCCGACGTGATATGGGACCATGCATGGTAGAAAAGGGATAGTCGTGAGGAAAAGGTAAGGCGGGGTAGATCCATTCTCTGGTCTGGAACACTGTCCTCAATCACACCTTCAAAAGGCCGGCTTAGGGCCAGAGAGTGGTTTGGGCTAGCCAGAGCCTTGATTAGCACAAGGGTGTTGCCTCCTCCTGCCGCTCCGGTTCCTCCTCTGAGAACTGTCCTGGCGGTTCTGCTGCTGGAACCTTTGAGGAGGTTGCAGGAGGAAGTCTCTCTGCTGTGTGGCGGGGGTATGCAAGCCCAAGGATCTGAGGGTGGCTCAGGAGTCTTTTAGGCTGTGGAGCCATTTGTCTTCTCTGAAAACAAAGTCTCACCCTCAAACGGGAGGTCCTGAATGGTTTGCTGGACCTCATAGGGTAACCCTGAGACTTGCAGCCAGGTTCCTTGGCGCATAGCCACCCCTGATGCCACTACTCTAGTGGCAGCATCTGCAGTGTCTAAAGCTGCCTGCAAGGAGGCCCTGGAGACTAGTTTCCCTTCTTCCACTAAGGCGGTGAACTCCGACCGAGAATCCGAAGGAACGAACTCCGTGAACTTCGCCATTGCTGCACAGGTGTTATAAGAGTACCCATTGTGAGTGAAGGACCTTGGAAACCCGGTCTCTCCCACTGGTCAGCCGCATTGACCACCAGCGAGTCCGGAGGCGGGTGGGAGTACAGATGCTCAAAGCCTCTGGAGGGCAAGAAATACCGCTGCTCATTGCGTTTGGCAGTGCGTGGCAAGGATGCCGGCGTCTGCCACAGGGTCTTAGTGGTGTCCACAACTGTCTTTATGAGGGGCAAGGCTACCCGTGAAGGTCCCGAGGTGCTAGAATGTCCATCATGGGATCTGCCTCCTCTACCGCCTCCTCAACCTTGATGCTCAGACCCTGGGCAGCCCTGCAGAGCAACTGCTGTGGGACTGTTGTCCTCTAATGCAGGAGCTATGGCCGCCCCTGCCAACGTGTCGGAAGCATGTGCCGGTAGTGGAAGCTCCCTACCATTTGCACCGGAGAGGGTCACGTGACTCCTGGGGCAGCTTTGGAGGAAGTGGTGCTGTAACAGGTGTTGGCGTCGGCATCAGTCTCACCAGAGGGAGCTACATTGGCACGCTCACAGGAGCTGCCAGAGTCGGGGGGGCCCGGTGCCAACATCGGTACCGGGGCCGTAGGTGCCTGCATCGAGGTAGACGTCGACAATGGTGCAGGCGTGGGAGACAGGTGCGTCGATGCCATGAAGGCCGGTGCCGAAGTCGGAGCCGAGCATGATGCAAAGGCATTGGGACCATAGGCGCCGAGGGCAGATGCACAGCGGAAGGCGGCACAAAAGTGGCTGAGGCCACTGAAGATGTTGCTGGGTGGGCCCTGGGTTCCTCCCTTGCCCTGGTGAAAAGCCCAGGGGGTCCAGAAAGGCCACTGAGACGGGTTCTGCCACTGCGGAGGCCACGCCTGAAGCTCTTTTCTGTCTCTACCCGACCTCGCTCTATGATTTCTGCTCCTACCCGAGCAATAGGAGTCGGACTCTGACTCCGAGGTCTCAGACACCGAAGACCATGGAGGAGCCGATCCTTGATGCCTCAAACGTTGAGAGCTTGGGGAGCTGGTAGGCTCTCTGTCGGAATGAGTAGGTGCCCAGGGACAAGCCGAAGGCGTCTTGATATCATAGCCGGCTTCCCTTTAGAGTGCACCGGAGGATGTGGCTCCGTCGGCGCTGAGAGTTCCTCCCTGGCAGGCGAGAACGGTGCCGTCAGGTGGAGGAGGTCCTGAGCAGCCTGGTACGCTTCCGGCGTGTACGTGAGATGCAGCTGCTGCGTAGGCACCGGTGATCGAGATGGGGCTGGAGTCGACTGTCGCACCTGGACAGGAGTTGACACGGCCCCAAAAGGAGATGCCGAGGAGTGGCCCGCTTGGGGTCACACATCTCATGGCTTAGCTGGAGAACAGTCCTCCGGGTTTTTCTTCTTTTGAGGCACCGGAGAGTGAGAGCGGTGCTTACTGTCAGATGGGCCCCAGGAGTAGCTGTGACAGTGCCGAGCGTCCCTGGAGGAGTCCTTCCTCGGTGCTGAACTCGCCGACAGGGCACTCTGCATTGAGGACACTGCTGTTGGAGTCGGGTCTCTCGAGCCCAGGTCGGAGTGGGTGTGTAGGGCTGCCTCCATGAGGATCACCTTGAGCCGCTGTTCCCTTTCTTTAAGTGTTCTCAGATGGAACTCACAGCAGATCTTACAATCTTTCTGATGGGTCTCCCCCAGGCACCGTAGACACGATGAGTGTAGGTCACTTTTCAGCATGCGCTTGAGCCCGGGAACCGCGGCATACCATGGTGCCAGGGCCAGAGTGTGTGGGAGGAACCACCAACAAACACTATACTATATTAAACTATTAACTCGAACAACACTAAGAATTAACTATATACAACGGAATAGAGAAGAAACTTGCTGAGCAAGAGCCAAGGGAAATTCCAGCCACCATCCCTGGTGGTAAGAAGGAACTGAAGGGGTGGTGGGTCGGCGGGGCTATATATTAGGCGCCATGAGGGCGCCACTCCAGGGGGCGCCCAGGCTGACCCGACAGATGCTGCTAAGGGAAAAATCTTCTGGCCAACGTGAACATGCGCACACACGCACACACACACACACACACACACACACACACACCTCTGATTGGAATCAATGTGAACAAGCACTCGAAGAATTCTTTCTGGCTCACACATCTCCACTCAAAAGCTTCTACAATATGGCCCTCATTTACCATATGTAACCCTGTCTGCAGCAGATTTCAAAGATGTAAATGAGAATAGATTTTTGCCCCTGTAATTGGAATTTAGTTAACAATTGTGATGTTCAGTACAGAATCCAACTCACTCTCCCAAAGTGATATTGGCTCTGCAGTGCTAACAAGATAAAAAATAGTATATTTCTTTTTATTATTTAAATCCGAAGAGTTGGCTGAATATACAAGGGTCTGAGTAAGATGTTTTATGCACTGACTTTTCAGAGCAGAACTGTGTTTTAAAAGTAGTCCGTAAATTTGAAATCTAATCTCTTTTTTAAAAAAGCTTTAAAAATAGATTCAGATACCACACTTGCCTTTGAGTCCCCCTGTCAATATCTGGTCATGTTTTCCTACTTTTTAAAGTGTCTCTGTCTTCTGATGCTCTCTGAAGGCCTCTCAAACAATTGAAGAAAGTGACTGTATACAAAATGCTGTTAAATTAACCAAGTAAACAAACTGAAAACAGAGGAAGAGAGGTCACTTGACAGTAATTGTGGTTCTTTGAGGGTGTCCTATGCACATTCACACTCTGCCCACCTTCCTTTTTTCCTTCATAAATGTGTCACTCTGAAGAGGCACTTCTCAAGAACAGGAATAAACAGAAATACGCAGAGGGCACCCTGCAGAAACATTTCCCCCTCTAGTCTTTCAGTTGTAGTAGCCTTTTTTGTTTATAAAAGAAAAATAAGTTTGCAGCACTTAAAGGCTGCGTCAACAATATTAATAAGCTCCTTGCTTAGGAACTAGTGCACTGGTGTAGCTTACTAGTGCTGATCATTTTAACAGTATAGTCTGAGGCAGGTCTACATTACAAACCTGTATCAGTATAACTATGTTGCTCAGGGGTATGAAAAATCTATCCCTGAGCAATGTAGCTATACCGAACTAACCCCCCATATAGCCAACGCTATGTTGATGGGAAAGCTTCTCCTGTCAATATAGCTATTGCCTCTCGTGGAGGTGGATTAATTATGTCGAGGGCAAAAGCTCTCCTATTGGTGTAGTAGGTTTTCACTAAAGCATTACAGTAGCGCAGCTGAGCCGGTACTGCTGTAGCGCATGAAGACAAGCCCTAAGTTCCTTGAAGCAACTATTGCATACTTAGGACCAAACTCTGCATCGTGGAAGAGCTTCAACTGAAGTCAATGGGAGTTTGTCTGAGAAAGTAGTGCAGGATGTGTCCCTTAACCATGTAAGTGTAGGCTTAAATTTTAGTGCCCATGTTCCATGTGCAGCTTTCAAACAGTCATAGCTGTCAAATCATATTCCAAAGGTTTTACTTACACACACACACACACACACACACACACACACACACACAGCAGAGACACTAGTTCATAATGAGATAATTACCATATATACTCTATCATAAACCGGTTCGTTTATAAGCCGACCCCCCCCAAGATGGATAAGTAAAAATGGAAAATTTTTATAACCCATTCATAAGCTGACCCTATAATTCAGGGGTCAGCAAACTTTGGCTCCCGGGCCATCAGGATAAGCCGCTGGTGGGCCAAGATGGTTTGTTTACCTCAAGCGTCCGCAGGCACGGAGGTAAACCTAAGTAAACAAAAAGTGTCCTGGCGCGCCAGCTGCTTACCCTGATTGGCCGGGATAGCAACTGGTGGGGAAATTTTTTTGGGGGGGGAGAAGCTGGGAGTCAGGGGAGTAACCCCTGTGACCACCCCCCACATAACCCCACCCCTAGCCTGGGACCCCCACAGTCTCCCCATCCCATCCCTTCCCACCTTATCTGGCGAGGACCAGGGGAGGATGTCTCTGGCCTGGCTGAAGCTGCTCCGGCAGGGCAGACTGGGTGGCGCGGCCGCAGCATGTTCCGGCGGGCTGGGCTGGGCGGCACGGCCTCAGCATGCTCTGGGAGGTGGGGCTGAGCGGCAGGGCTGCAGCCTGCCAGCCCCAGAGCTGCAGCTGCTTTGGAGGCTGTGGGGAGAGCAGCGTGGCCAGAAGTGGAGAGACTCTGGCCCCACCTCTTCCCTTCTGTCTCTGCTGGCTGTGCTGCCTTCTCCTTGCTCCCTCTGTTTGGGGAAGGGGCTGTGTCCCACCTCTCCCTCTCTATACCCATTCATAAGCTGACCCCCGTCTCTGGTGCTTCCCTTTTTTACTAAAAAAATTCGGCTTATGAACGAGTATATACGGTACATTTTTGCAAAGCTTCAATCTTTGGTCACTATGCCCATGTGTGGTTAGTTTTATTTTTTTATTTTAAACACACACAGCCAGAAGAGTCTTCCCATCCACTTCCTGGATCTCAAAGAAAATGAAGAGATTTTGCTCAAATTTTCCTAAAAGATTCACCTTCCGGCAGAGAAGAAGAATGAAAAATGTGAGACCAAGAAAGTAGATTTTGCTGTCTAAAATTCACTAAGTGATACATTTGAACATATACCTTGAGCCCTTGCCAGGGCAGACTGCCTCGAAGAAAATACATGAACATGTGGCCAAGGGCTTCCAAGTCATCTCGCCGACTTTGCTCTGAAAGGTACAAGAGACCACATGTTATTGCTTCAGCTACTGAAGTAAAACTAACTGGTTCAGCAACCAGATTTATTTCTGAAATAATGTATTACATGAAAACTTTATTTACTTTTCTTTCCATATGCTCAAAAATTATTATAGCTCAGATCATTCTCTTGTATAAGAATACCTAAAACTGGCCAAAGCAAATAAATGCCAAATTAAAAAAAAAAAAAAAAAAAAAAAAAAAAAATCAGCTAGTGGTAATTGGTCTACACAAAGGCTGGACATACTGTACAATAGAGAATGTTAAAATTCTTGTGTCACTCAGATCAAAATGGAGGATTAAAGTAGCAATAGTACAAGAGTAAAGCAGTCCCCAAGCTGTGGTCTCAAGAGTGATGGTGGTCTGAAGCATTTGATGACCATCCTGTAGAGACTGGATAGGTCACATGTTGCTGGCTCTTTTCCAACTGTTTTTATAGCTCAATACATCACAGCAATTAAAAATAAATATTTCCCTGTTTCTTTTCCTTACAAGTGTTTGCTGTAGTTGCCACAAAGATGTTATATGATTGTGAATGG
This sequence comes from Trachemys scripta elegans, assembly GCF_013100865.1. Lineage (NCBI taxonomy): Eukaryota > Metazoa > Chordata > Testudines > Emydidae > Trachemys > Trachemys scripta. Next base: position 45,021,903 of record NC_048307.1, read on the forward strand.
AAGAGAAGGTGGTCCATATGATCACAGGTGGGAGGGGAGGTGTCCATAAGTTAATCCATTAAGATGCAGGCCTACATTATGAAAAAGTTTGAGAACCGATGCAATAGAGGACACCAATCCTAAGCATTTCATTTATTAGTTCAGATACAAATGGGGCTTTTTCCTTGTATAGTTCAACATGAGCCAAAATGCTTGATTTCAAAGCCCTTCTTTGTGAGCAGGCTGCTGTCCAGCAGAGTAAAGCTTCAGGCCAGTGAATGAGGATAAACACAATGTAAGTATTTTTAAAAACTAACGAAAGCTAGGAGACCCCAGCTTCAATCTGTTTGATTTCTAGTTTATGATGTTTTAGAAAAACTTCTGAACTCTGAGATGCAGTTTATGGATCAATCTGCTTTCCCCAGGAATTAAAAAACTGAAGTGAAGTTAGGTTACAGACCAGCTTGCCATTACTTCCACCTGCAGGCAGCTCACACATTCAGAGCCAGGAATGTGGAGCAAATCCAGTCATCCAACCCACATGTAGAAACACAATATGCTTAAAGAGCTGTCCCTGTGCTGTGTAATTTGCATGAAGAGGAGCAAGCAGTTCTTTGCACAGCATGATTTGTCGTGGAAACTACATAGCAAATATAGCTCTCAAAATAGTACGTGAAGAGGAGAGGCTAAAAAGGCAACTACTGCATGTCACTGATATAGCTGTAAATAGGAAGGATACAACTCTTAATTCAATGGGGAAAATAATTACAATATGGATACAGTTATCAGCAAAAGAGTCAGGATCTTTGACCCTGGAAAAGGACTGGAAAAATGCCATAGTCAGTTTGATTAGAATAACAATGCTCAGCATTAAATCATTACCAAGAAATTAGCAATGATGATCTAGAGAGGACTTTGATCATACACTCTCCCCACCTTTACACAGGAGGAAACTTCATCTGCGTCAAATTCACTAGCAAGACACCACTCATACCGTGGCTTCCTGCAATGCCTCCAACCTATTACAAGAGTCTCAATTGTTACATCTTCCTGTAACAAGAGGCCCCTCTTAAGTAGTTATGATGATATACACACTGTACGATGTTTTAACATGTTGTCTACACTAGGTGGCACAACTCTCCACGTAAGACAATAAGAACCCAACACCACCTTCCCAAAATTAAAAACATCTTAGAAACAACTATACTTTTCAGAAGCAAGGCCTTTAAAGTAAGCTAGAAAAGCTGCAATTAAAATAAATCCATTATATAATTAATAATTTAAACATAAAAACAAGTACTATTCTCCTTTTGGGACTTGAGTGACTTGGTGCAAAAATAGTTTTGAAGGCAATAGTTAATCACCCAAACTTTTAAAAACATTTCCTTTCACATCCTGCATACTTACAAGTTAGTGTTCATCAACAATAAAAATCAAGGTTATTCACCCATTAGTGGAGTTTGAGAACAGCCTCTGCACATTCCCAATTGTAGGATCAAGAAATCTGTATCATCAGCTTTCTAACTCTTCTAAAGAGCAGCATCCATTGGGACTATTCACACTCCCTGTCCCGCCTACCTCCTTGTGTACATTTCTGAGGCTATAAAATAAGAGAGTGAGGAGGGATTGGCCCAAACAGACACCACTCTCCAGAAGCTTCCAGAAGGAGTGTATTTGCCTTGATCTCATAAATGGGGACCTACAGAGGCCACTTGCAAACTGTTCCATTATCCTAGATGTTTAAGGGAACATAAATATTTAGTAAAATGGAGTTGATTTGGAACTTCAAAAGCAATTATTTTCAAGTTTAGAACAGCAACATTTTAGTCACTAGGGCAAAGTAAGTTTCTGATATTAAAATCAGGCAAAGCCAAGTGATGCTTTGTTAAAAGTAGTGGAAACCAGAGTGAGACGTTCTCCTACTTTAGCTGCTATTTGGAGGAGGCATGCGATGGGCTAGATAATCTAACAGTCCCAACAAGCTGCCGGCTGCTCCAACTTTCTCTGAGACTGGCAAGTGTTTAGAGCAAGATTCTTACTTGTTTCTGTGGCTGAAGGGACAACCCTCCTTTATTATGGAAGGTTGAAGCAGGGGCCGGGGAAAACGAGACACTGTAAAATGAGGTCAAGGAAATGTAAAGTATTTAGGAAAATTAACAGGAGTACTTGTGGCACCTTAGAGACTAACATTTATTTGAGCATAAGCTTTCGTGAGCTACAGCCCACTCCATCAGATGCATAGAATGGAACATATAGTAAGAAGATGCATCTGATGAAGTGGGCTGTAGCTCACGAAAGCTTATGCTCAAATACATTTGTTAGTCTCTAAGGCCTGGTCTACACTAGGAGGTTATGTCGAATTTAGCAGCGTTAAATCGAATTAACCCTGCACCTGTCCACACAACAAAGCTATTTAGTTCGACATAGAGGTCTCTTAAATTCGATTTCTGTACTCCTCCCTGACGAGGGGAGTAGCGCTAAATTCGACATGGCCATGTCGAATTAGGGTAGGTGTGGATGGAAATCGACGCTAATAGCTCCAGGAGCTATCCCAGAGCGCACCACTCTGTTGACGCTCTGGACAGCAGTCCGAGCTCGGATGCTCTGACCAGCCACACAGGAAAAGCCCCGGGAAAATTTGAATTCCTTTTCCTGTCTGGGCAGTTTGAATCTCATTTCCTGTTTGGACATCGTGGCGAGCTCAGCAGCACTGGCAACGATGCAGAGTTCTCCAGCAGAGGTGACCATGCAATCTCAGAATAGAAAGAGGGCCCCAGCATGGACTGATCGGGAAATCTTGGATCTGATTGCTGTGTGGGGCGATGAGTCTGTGCTTTCGGAGCTGCGATCGAAAAGACTGAATGCAAAGATCTACGAGAAGATCTCAAAAGCCATGACAGAGAGAGGATACAGCCGGGATGCAACGCAGTGCCGCGTGAAAATCAAGGAGCTGAGACAAGCGTACCAGAAGACCAAAGAGTCAAACGGACGCTCCGGATCCCAGCCCCAGACATGCCGTTTCTACGAGGCATTGCATTCCATTCTAGGTGCGGCCGCCACCACTACCCCACCACTGACCGTGGACTCTGAGGATGGGATATTGTCGACGGCCGCTTCCTCAGAGATGTTAGCGGACGGGGAAGATGAGGAAGGTGAGGAGGAGGACGAGGCAGCACTGATTTCCCAGACAGCCAGGATCTCTTCATCACCCTCACAGAGATCCCCTACCAACCATCCCCAGGCGTTAACCCAGACCCTGAATCAGGGGAAGGATCAGTCGGTAAATGTTTTAAACATGTAAACATTTATTTTGAACAGAACAGGAATATTAACAATGGGTTTATCATGATTAGTTTGCCCTAGGCGCTTAACGTTTTAGTCCTTGGCAGTGCAACTTCTGGAAAAGAAGGTCTATATGTCCGGGGATAGAGCTGAAATCCTCATGGGACATCTCCACGAAGCTCTCCTGGAGGTAATTGGAAAGCCTTTGCATGAGGTTCCTGGGGAGAGCGGCCTTATTGTGTCCTCCGTGGTAAGAAACTTTTCTTCACCATAATGACAGGTTTCAGAGTAGCAGCTGTGTTAGTCTGTATCCGCAAAAAGAACAGGAGTACTTGTGGCACCTTAGAGACTAACAAATTTATTAGAGCATAAGCTTTCGTGGACTACAGCCCACTTCTTCGGATGCAGTGGTCCACAAAAGCTTATGCTCTAATACATTTGTTAGTCTCTAAGGTGCCACAAGTACTCCTGTTCTTTTTGCGGATACAGACTAACACAGCTGCTACTC
>NC_048307.1:45030492-45080357 GCF_013100865.1 Trachemys scripta elegans
GGGGGGGGCTAGCGGAAGGGTGGCGGGGGGGGGGGGGGGGGGGGGGGGGGGGGGGGGGGGGGGGAGGCTTTTGTTTGATGGAGGATGGAGAAAAAGAAAGGAAGCATGAACTGGAAGTAGCAAAGGCTAAGCCGGATACAACAGCCCATCCCAACAACCCCTCTCCAGGTACCACTTCCCATCCCAGAAAATTCCCCACCTACAAGGCAGGCGATGATACTGAGGCCTTCTTAGAAAATTTTGAAAGGGCCTGCCTAGGATACAGCATCGCTGCAGACCAGTACATGGTAGAGCTGAGGCCGCAGCTCAGTGGACCCTTAGCAGAGGTGGCGGCTGAAATGCCTAAGGAACACATGAACAGTTATGAACTTTTTAAAAACAAGGCCAGACTCAGAATGGGGCTAACACCCGAGCATGCCCGTCGGCGGTTCAGAGCCCTAAAGTGGAAACCTGATGTGTCATTTACCCGTCATGCCTACCACATTGACAAAAATTGTGATGCCTGGGTATCAGGAGCAAATGTTAAATCTCTGGAAGATCTGCTTTCCCTAGTAAAAATGGAGCAGTTTTTAGAGGGTGTTCCTGAGGAAATAGAAAGGCACATCCTAGATAGGAAGCCCAAAACTGTAACTGAGGCGGGGGAGATGGGAGTCAAATGGGTGGAGGTGGCAGAAAAGAAAAAAATTAGTAGCAGTTGGAGCGAATATCAGAAGGGGCATCACCTTAGCAGGGCGATGTTTTAAATGTAATGAACTGGGACATATAAAGGCTCACTGCCCCAAGAACCCCAACCGATTACAGTTCATTACACCCCAATCACACCAAAGATCCCCAAACCCAGATGCCTCTCTCATACCCTCGGAGCGAAGGGAAACCTTGAGAGTGGGCGGAAAGAAGGTTACCACTTGGAGGGACACTGGGGCTCAAGTGTCAACTATCCACCAATCCCTAGTGGACCCCAAACTCATCAACCCGGAGGCTACAGTGACAATTCAACCCTTCGTGTCACAGTCTGTAACCTTGCCTACAGCCACGTTGCATGTCCAGTACAAGGGCTGGTCAGGAATGTGGACTTTTGCAGTCTTTGACAATTATCCCATTCCCATGCTGCTGGGGGAAGATTTGGCCAACCATGTGAAGCTAGCCAAGAGGGTGGGAATAGTCACCCGCAGCCAGGCTAAGCAAGCTTTCACCCCCATCCCTGTTCCTGAGCCGTCCACCAGGGCCCCGTCTGTGTTACCAGAGACCCAAACAACGGTGGTGGAACCGGATCCCCTGCCAACGACTGCAACAGCCGCAGTGGATCCAATCCCAGAGACCCAGCCAAAGCCAGTCCCAGAACCGGAACTGGCAACGCAACCAGCACCAGAACCATTGCGAGCCCTGAGTCCAGCGCTTGCAAACCCGTCTACAACTCCAATGCCAGAGGGCACCAGCGAGCCTGACCTGGCAGAAACAGCAGATAACCCTACCCAAGAGGCTCAGCCAGAGCCTGAGATACCACATAGTGCACCAGCGGACAGTGTATCACAGTCAATGGAAACAGCCCCAGCACCTGCATCGCTTCCAGAGGGACCAAGCCCCAGTTCACAGTCCAAGGAGGAACTGATGTCTCCAGCATCAAGGGAACAGTTCCAGGCCAAGCAGGAAGCAGATGACAGCCTTCAGAAAGCTTGGGCGGTGGCGCGGAGCACCCCACCGCCTCTCAGCTCTTCTAACCGATCCCGGTTTGTTGTAGAACAAGGACTTTTATACAAGGAGACTCTTTCTGGTGGGCACCAGGAAGACTGGCATCCTCAAAGACAGTTGGTAGTTCCCACTAAGTATCGGGTAAAGCTCTTGGGCTTAGCCCATGATCATCCCAGTGGCCATTCTGGGGTGAACAGAACCAAGGACCGGTTGGGGAAGTCCTTCCACTGGGAGGGAATGGGCAAGGACGTTGCTAAATATGTCCGGTCTTGTGAGGTGTGCCAACGAGTGGGAAAGCCCCAAGACCAAGTTAAAGCCCCTCTCCAGCCACTACCCATAATTGAGGTCCCATTTCAGCGCGTAGCTGTGGATATTCTGGGTCCTTTCCCAAAGAAGACACCCAGAGGAAAGCAGTACGTACTGACTTTCATGGATTTTGCTACCCGATGGCCGGAAGCAGTACCCTTAAGCAACACCAGGGCTAAAAGTGTGTGCCAGGCATTAACAGACATTTTTGCCAGGGTAGGTTGGCCCTCCGACATCCTTACAGATTCGGGAACTAATTTCCTGGCAGGGACCATGGAAAACCTGTGGGAAGCTCAGGGGGTGAATCACTTGGTTGCCACCCCTTACCACCATGAAACCAATGGCCTGGTGGAGAGGTTTAATGGAACTTTGGGGGCCATGATACGTAAATTTGTAAATGAACACTCCAATGATTGGGACCTAGTGTTGCAGCAGTTGCTTTTTGCTTACAGGGCTGTACCACATCCCAGTTTAGGGTTTTCACCATTTGAACTTGTGTATGGCCGCGAGGTTAAGGGGCCATTACAGTTGGTGAAGCAGCAATGGGAGGGGTTTACGCCTTCTCCAGGAACTAACATTCTAGACTTTGTAAGCAACCTACAAAGCACCCTCCGACACTCTTTAGCCCTTGCTAAAGAAAACCTAAAGAATGCTCAGGAAGAGCAAAAGGCCTGGTATGATAAACATTCCAGAGAACGGTCCTTCAAAGTAGGAGACCAAGTCATGGTCTTAAAGGCGCTCCAGGCCCATAAAATGGAAGCATCGTGGGAAGGACCATTCACGGTCCAGGAGCGCCTAGGAGCTGTTAACTATCTCATAGCCTCCCCCACCTCCAACATAAAGCCTAAGGTATACCATGTTAATTCTCTTAAGCCCTTTTATTCCAGAGAATTAAACGTTTGCCAGTTTACAGCCCAGGAAACAGATGACGCGGAGTGGCCAGAAGGTGTCTACTACGAAGGAAAAAAGGATGGTGGCGTGGAAGAGGTGAACCTCTCCACGACCCTTGGACGTCTGCAGCGACAGCAGATCAAGGAGCTGTGCACAAGCTTTGCACCAATTTTCTCAGCCACTCCAGGATGGACCGAACGGGCATACCACTCCATTGACACAGGTAATGCTCACCCTATTAGAACCCCACCCTACCGGGAGTCACCTCATGCCAAAACTGCTATACAAAGGGAGATCCAGGACATGCTACAGATGGGTATAATCCGTCCCTCTAAGAGTGCATGGGCATCTCCAGTGGTTCTAGTTCCCAAACCAGATGGGGAAATACGCTTTTGCCTGGACTACCGTAACCTAAATGCTGTAACTCGTCCTGACAACTATCCAATGCCATGCACAGATGAGCTATTGGAGAAATTGGGACATGCCCAATTCATCTCTACTTTAGACTTAACCAAGGGGTACTGGCAAGTACCACTAGATGAACCCGCTAAGGAAAAGTCAGCCTTCGTCACCCAGGCAGGGGTGTATGAATTCAATGTACTCCCTTTCGGGTTGTGAAATGCACCCGCCACCTTCCAAAGACTTGTAGATGGTCTCCTAGCGGGATTGGGAGAATCTGCAGTTGCCTACCTCGATGATGTGGCCATTTTTTCTGATTCATGGGCAGAGCACCTGGAGCACCTGGAAAAAGTTTTCGAGCGCATCCAGCAGGCAGGACTAACTGTTGAGGCTAAAAAGTGTCAAATAGGCCAAAACAGAGTGACTTACCTGGGGCACCAGATGGGTCAAGGAACTATAAATCCCCTACAGGCCAAAGTGGATGCTATCCAAAAGTGGCCGGTTCCAAAGTCTAAGAAACAGGTCCAATCCTTCTTAGGCTTGGCTGGATATTATAGGCGATTTGTACCCCACTACAGCCAAATCACCGCCCCGCTGACAGACCTAACCAGAAAGAAACAGCCAAATGCAGTTCAGTGGACTGATGAGTGTCAAAAGGCCTTTAACCAACTTAAGGCAACACTCATGTCTGACCCTGTGCTAAGGGCCCCAGACTTTGACAAACCGTTCCTAGTAACTACAGATGCGTCCGAGCGAGGCGTGGGAGCACTTTTAATGCAGGAAGGACCGGATCAAGAATTCCATCCTGTCGTGTTTCTCAGTAAGAAACTGTTTGAGAGGGAAAGCCATTGGTCAATCAGCGAAAAGGAATGCTATGCCATTGTGTACGTGCTGGAAAAGCTACGCCCATATGTTTGGGGACGGCGTTTCCAACTACAAACAGACCATGCTGCGCTACAGTGGCTTCATACCGCCAAGGGAAATAACAAAAAACTTCTTCGGTGGAGTTTAGCTCTCCAAGATTTTGATTTTGAAATACAACACATTTTGGAAGCTTCTAACAAAGTGGCTGATGCACTCTCCCGGGAAAGTTTCCCAGAGTTAACTGGTTAACAATTGTTCTTGGAATGAAACATATTGTTAGTTTTTATATAATCAGTAGTATGTCTAAAGGTACATGTGTCTTATTAACTCTGTTTTCTCCTAGAACTCCAGGAAGAAATCACAGCCAGTGTGGAACCGAACGTCCAACACTATCTGTGATTTGGGGGGCGTGTCATAACTATTAAGGGAAGGGTAACAGCTGTCCTGTGTACAGTACTATAAAATCCCTCCTGGCCAGAGACTCCAAAATCCTTTTCCCTGTAAAGGGTTAAGAAGCTCAGGTAACCTGGCTGGCATCTGACCTAAAGGACCAATAAGGGGACAAGATACTTTCAAATCTTGGGGGGGGGGGGGGGGAGGCTTTTGTTTGTGTTCTTTGTTTGGGAGTGTGTTCGTTCTCGGGACTGAGAGGGACCAGACATCAATCCAGGTTCTCCACATCTTTCTAAACAAGTCTCTCCTATTTCAAACTTGTAAGTAAATAGCCAGGCAAGGCGTGTTAGTTTTCCTTTGTTTTCTCAACTTGTAAATGTACCTTTTACTAAAGTGTTTATCTTTGTTTGCTGTACTTTGAACCTAAGACTAGAGGGGAGTCCTCTGAGCTCTTTAAGTTTGATTACCCTGTAAGGTTAATTTCCATACTGATTTTACAGAGATGATTTTTACTTTTTTCTTTAATTAAAAGCCTTCTTTTTAAGAACCTGAATTATTTTTCCTTGTTTTAAGATCCAAGGGGTTTGGATCTTGATTCACCAGGAGTTGGTGAGAGGAAGGAGGGGAATGGTTAATTTNNTTTGGATCTTGATTCACCAGGAGTTGGTGAGAGGAAGGAGGGGAATGGTTAATTTCTCCTTGTTTTAAGATCCAAGGGGTTTGGATCTTGATTCACCAGGAGCCGGTGAGAGGAAGGAGGGGAATGGTTAATTTCTCCTTGTTTTAAGATCCAAGGGGTTTGGATCTTGATTCACCAGGAGCTGGTGAGAGGAAGGAGGGGAATGGTTAATTTCTCCTTGTTTTAAGATCCAAGGGGTTTGGATCTGTATTCACCAGGGAATTGGTGAAGGTCTCTCAAGGCTACCCAGGGAAGGAAATTAGCCTTGGGATGGTGGCAGCGGACCAGAGCTAAGCTGGTAGTTAAGCTTAGAAGTTTTCATGCAGGCCCCTACATTTGTACCCTAAAGTTCAAAGTGGGGATCCAGCCTTGACAGTGGCATACAACAGAAGACATGCCAAGAGGCATTAAATGGACACTCTTCTCATCCCTTGAAGACCTGGACTTCGCAGATGATGTCACTCTCCTATCACATACCCAACACACCATATACAAGAAAAAACAACTCGACTCAATGCATTCAGCCAGCAAACTGGCCTGAAAATCAACCGCAATAAGACAGATATCATGACCTTTAATATTGCCTCACCGTCACCAGTACGGATAGAGGATTATGTTCTCACCAATGTAGGAACATTCACATACTTGGGCAGCACCATCAGCCAGGACGGTGGAACAAGCCAGGACATAGGGAACAAAATCAATAAAGCCAGAAACACCTTCAGGAGCTTAAACAGACCATCTGGAAATCATCAAAATACAACACCAAAACCAAACTCAAGATTTATCAGAGCTGCGTACTTTCAACACTACTTTATAGTGCAGAATGCTGGGGAATGAGAAAGTATGACATGTCCAAACTGTCTTCATTCCATACAACCTGCCTCAGAATAATCCTCCGTATCTTTTGGCCCAGAACAATCTCAAACCAAGATCTATTGACACAGTGCAGCCAAGAGGATCTGAGCACCATCATTGCCAGGAGGTGTTGGAGATGGATCAGTCATATGCTTCGGATGGAAACTGATTCAATCACCAGAGTAGCAATAAGAGAACACCTGAAGGCAAGCGAAAATGAGGACGTCCAAAAACAACATGGCAAAGAGCTGTGGAAGCCGACCTGAAAAACCTTGGGCACAGCTGGGGAACCATTGAAAGACTTGCCAGAAACAGACAGGAGTGGAGGAGCTTCATCACTGCCCTAAATGTAATAGGAATATGATGATGAAGAATTATAGTTTTATACTTGATTTGCCAGCGCTTATGCTCCTTTCTACTTTCCTCAGTAGGATCTGACTTCCAATTTTTACAGAACACCTTTTTGCCTCTAACTGCTCCTTTTACCTTGTTGTTTAGCCATGGGGTCACTTTTTTGGTCCTCTTACTATGTTTTTTAATTTGGGGTATACATTTGATTTGAGCCTTTATTATGGTGTTTTAAAAAAGTTTCCATGCAGCTTCCAAGCATGCCACTTTTGTGACTGTATCTTTTAATTTACGTTTAACTAGCTTCCTCATTTTTGTGGAGTTCCCCTTTCTATAGTTAAATGCTACTATGGTGGGCTTCTTTGGTATCTCCCCCCCAAAAAGGATGTTAAATTTTATTACATTATGGTCACTGTTACTGAGTGGCTCATGTTTCTCTGTATTGACAATGTCTCCCTACTTTGTAACATGAATAAGTTTCATTAACATACTCCGACTTTTGGTGCCAAGATTAGTAATAGAAATATTAAATAAGATCTGTCCCTAGATTGATCCTTGAGGCACTTCACTAGTAACCTCCCTTCAGTCCCAGTGCTCACCTTTCAGAGCAACTGGTTGCTTTTTCCCCTTTAACCAAATCCTTACCCACCTTACAATTCTTGACTAATCCCCATCTTCTCTAATTTTAGAGTGTCAAATGCTTAACTGAAGTCCTGCTATATTAGATCTGTTGCATTTCCCTTGCCTAAAAAAATATCACTTATCTTCTTAAAGAAGAATATCATGTTAGTCTGGCATGATCTACCTTTGGTGAATGCATATGGATTACATCTGCTTTTCCAATTACCTCTGAATTTAATCTGTCCTTCAAAATGTTATAAAAGCCTGTAATGTGTGAAATTTCCCCTTCCAGTGTTGTGAAGATCTCCAGAATGGATCTGCTTGCTCATACCACTATGATGTACACAGAATCAATAAGGAAAGCAGTTCGCAAAGATCATGGTGTTGGAACTGCAGTACTGGACTTTATCGACCTGAGTAGATCCAGTATAGAACCACTAGACTAGTGACAGTTGATCGTCATGCTGGCTAGATCCCAGCCAATGTGATCCCTTCTTAGCAACTGTGGTTAGTAGTTTTTCCTGTATGGCTGTCAAATTTGGATCCAAATGCTAACACTGGATCCATGTTTGACTGCTAGATCCAGCTGCAAGCTTGGTTTCTGCCTCTGGATCCAGATCCAAAATGTGTCAACTATGGATCCAACTTAGCTATGGTATCTGGATCTTGTGACCCCGGCATCCATGCTCTGCTGCAGGATCTATATCCAGGTTCTGCAGCCTCAGGTCAACACTTGGCTGAAGGATCTGAGTTCTGAAGATCCAGATCCAATGTCCAGAGAGATGGTTTAGGCACATAACTAAGTCTCCTCGGTCACCTTGAACAGACAAGGGGACCTTGACTGTGACCAGATCTCTACACCAATCTCTATTTACAGACTGCCAGACTTAGTTGACCAGGCACAGAGAGCCTCCTCCATCAGTAAGGGGGGCTTGAGGCAGCCCTCCCACTCCTAAGTGCAGATAAAGCCTGTGCCAGTCGGGCATCTCCTCCTCTTTACTTTTAGAAGAAAAATGTGACTAAAAAAAATTAATAAGCTATAAACAAAATTTGCCCCAAAAGAGAAGAAATACAAATAAGAACAACTAATGAGGAAAGCACTGAGGACAGCGTGTGCAATCTAAACTCACTGGACCTTCAGAAGTTAGAAGGAACTGAAGGGTGGTTGTGCCACTCCTTGTTTTATATTCTCCGAGCCATCCAGGATAAAAGGGGGAAGGATAGGCAAGTGGACCCAAAAGACACTGTTTTCCAGACGATTCTAGGAGCTCCCAGCATGAGTACCTTGATCTCATAAATGGCAATATGCAGACGCCATGCAAAGAATCAATTTCTACATGCTGAAACTTTTTTCAGTTTTCTTTCAAAAAGTAATTTAATACACACACAGAAAAAAATCTTTTAAATCAGGTTTTATAGTTAACAACCATTATAAAATAATTATGGCATGACACATAACAACAGATGTTCCACATTTCAGCCATTTGTCACAGATCTCAATTGTTTGTCTCACACACTGGTAGGTTTGAAGATCAAAAGGTATGTTTGTAATAAATTCAACCTGGAAAAGTGTCCCTTTAAAAGGGGCTGGAGGGCTAGCTAACCCTCCATACAAAGTAAGATTTAAAATGCAGTATGAGTACTTTGCTTGATTTTGTCTTTACTACCAGGATAGGTCATTTATTGGGATGGTCTTGTTACTAGGTATAAAAAGGTTTGCTCTGCGCTTGTAAGGGGCTCTCTCTCTGGCATTAGCCGAGGAGAGCACCCACTCAGCTGACTGGTCAATAAAAACTGAAAGCCGTCTTCTAGACTCCCGTGCCTCCTTGGGGTAATTGGGTAGCTCCAGGGGGAAACGAGCCCATTTGGCTAACAGGATGGTCAACTTAAAAAAAAAAATTAAAAAAAAAAATGCTCAAATTAAAACCAGCACTACCTTGTTGAATTTATTTTTTAAAAAGTACTTTCACAGCAAGATGAGTAGGTGGGGACAAAGTGGGAGTTTGGAAAGATCAAACATATTTTAGATTATATAGTCACTGAATTAATGCGTTCTAGGAGCATTGTAAAACACTGATCTATCTCCTTTACATCCAGAGCCCATGAAGTGCGAGAGAGGGAAGATATAAAAGAAATTCTACTGCTTTTTCTATTTCCAATTCTTTAGTTCTATAAACGGAAAGGCTCCATGTTCAGCTATCATCCACTCTCCACTTCTACACCATGCCAGGAGACAGTTATTGCAGCAAAATTATCTAGTCCACATAAGCCAATGCAGATTTTCCAAATCACAGGGTTTTTAATTAACACACTAGTTGTCCTTTATAGGATGTCCAGCATTCCACTACCACCTCACTAATAGTTGTGTAACCCTCCAGCCAAGTGTGTGTTGTCTCCCCCTGTATGGGCTGGTCCATACAGAGAAAACAGCACGTTTCCCCACACCTGTTACTTCTATATGTTCCAGGATACTGGACTATATGGACCTTGGATCTAATCCAGTATAGCTATACCATGTATTTATAGCTGAAGCAGAAGAGACCTGTGAAGATATGAAGGTTCTGAATTCCATGTGCTGATGACTTCTGGACGCAAAAAAAAAAAAAAAAAAGTATGTATGTGTAAGCATTAGTGCTAGCATCCAGGAGTAATTGTTGGAATCATTTTAGATCACAAAGCATTGTATTTAGAAGTGAATTTGGAAGTTGTGTTAAATCTGTTTTATTGTATGTTTAGCATTTGTATTTTGGTTAATAGGAGCTGTCCCTTTAAGAACCGGATGGGGCACTTTACTCTAGTGAGAGTGACAGCAACATGTGGGAGATTTTGCTCTTGTGTCCAGAGAATGGAAGACCGTGCCTGTGTAAGCGCCAAAAGATCACGGTTTGATTTAGTAAGCTTTACCTTCTAGAAAGTAATCCCCATTCTCAAAGGTGTATAATTAGTGTTTATGGGGGATGATATGCCTCAGGGCATTGCTAATGAAGTACAGAGTCTGATTTGTAGCTCCTCTATTTGAATCCAGATCAGCTCAACAGGCATTAAAAGCCATTCCTATGTGTTGGATGTTTGGTGACCCCTATATGAAATGGGTTCAGTGGATACACGTCACGTTTCTGTATCACAATCTCACCACTATGATTTGCATTAGATTGTAATCTCTAAGGCAGGGACTGTCTCCTCTTTGTCCAGTACTCAACACAATGGGGACCTGATCTTGGTTGGCTTCTCTAGCAAGAATGTTTACAACAAAGACTAAAATCACATTACTCATGATTAATTTGATAGTTTGACAATGCTGTAGTCACATACTTTGGGGGTGGGCAGGGGAGTTCAAAAATCAGAATACAGACAAAAAGCATGATCTGATCATTTTAAATAATCGTAATCTGTTGGGGTCTGACTCATGGTTTGTGAATTTTGGGAGTGGCAATTCTTAAGAAGCCATTTTAAACTTTAAAACTTTGTCTCACTTCAGGAATGTTGTTTCCTTGAAATAAATTATCTTGGGATTCTGTTGCAGCTGTGGCCAGGAGAAAGTTATGTCAGCTTGATATTATTAAGGAGACAATATAAAGCATCAAAGATGAATGAGTTATTCAGGATTAATATACCCATAAAATTCTCAATACGGAAGAAAGAGAAAACTGCTTCGACACACACATTTATTACACTACCTTTAAGGTACACCTCTACCCTGATATAACGCGACCCGATATAACACGAATTCTGATATAACGCGGTAAAGCAGTGCTCCGGGGGGTGGGGGCGAAGCTGCGCACTCCGGCGGATCAAAGCAAGTTCGCTATAACGCGGTAAGATTTTTTGGCTCCCAAGGACAGCGTTATATTGAGGTAGAGGTGTATGTGAAATACAGGTGTATTATAGTAAGAAAAAAAGCCATTAAGATTCCATCTAATTGTATTTGAGTGTAAATTGGAGATGGCAAAGACATTAAGACCCACCTAGTTCATCTTCCTGCCAAGGCAGGATTATATCCTATCCTGTAGTCTAATTTTAAATGTTCTAAACAAGAGGGTTTCATCTCTTCCCTAGAGATACTATACCACAATTTAATAGGTCTCATTGCCAGGAAGATTTTCCTGATATAGAGCTTAACACTTACTTTGTAATTTCTACCATTACTCCTAATTACATTCCTTGAATAACGGATTCCTCTCCCTTTTGGTTGTTTACTCCCTTCACAAATCTATAAATCTAAGCCCCCCCATTCTACCCCCTAGCTGTTTCTTAGCCATGTACTTAGGTCTTCATATTTATTCACAGAACAGATTTATTTTTAAATATGTCATAGGAAGTTGACCACTTGGCATGAAAAACAAGATGCGGCAGCTTTCTGCCAGTTTGTAACTTGCTGCACATGCACCGAAGAGCCTGAGATGTGTCGGTCACAGTGATTAGTCCTGCTGATCCTAGATGAGAGTGCAGGGTAAGGAGGGCCATTACAGGAACCATCTGGGCTGATCTTGGACTCTCAGGCCAACCCTGCAGATCAAACTGCTGAGAACAGCGGGTGAAATTGGAAAGGGAAACATAGCTCAGGAAAAAAGGGACCAGACTCTCCTAAAGAAAATGGTGCTATCATTTGTAATATAGATGGTGCTATGGCCAAACTGCTAGGCTAAAGCTGCTAGGTTCTCTTTCACAGCTGTAACCTATTTGTGCTATACAAACAAGAATGGATCTGATAAGTTCAACCATGATTATAGTTACTATGGTAGTGCACTGGGCCCAAGTGATCTTTCATTCCTCCACTCCCTCGGATAGTTAATTTAAACATCTGAACTGACAGTGCACTTCTCAGAAACAATACAGAGAACAGCTACATTATTATTTTTACGTATTGTTATTACAGTAGCATCAAGAGGGCCCAACTGAGATCTGGGCCCCATTGTCTGAGGCATTGTACAAACACGTAGAAGGAAACAGTCCCCCCTACCCTGAAGAGCTTACAATCTAAATAGACAAGACACGGGGTGGGAAGGAAAACAGTCACAAACAGCAAAGCGATGTTCCCATACAGCAAGTCAATGGCTGGGTCAGGATAAGAATTAAAATAGTGTTTTAATTCAGATTCACTGTAAAGCATAATATAAACAAGGAAATCAAAATTAAAACCTGTCACTGAACCGGTCTCACTTTGTCATGCCCAAGTATTGAAGTACACACACACTGATCACCAGGGAGGTGTTGTGGTTGTGAGTTACCAACTGCTTGGATTCTGAACTCCACCATTTACATCACTTAGTGAGGACTAGTGTTATTTTAATACAGTGTATGTTTCCCTGCATTTGTTTCATGTCATGCTATAATGTTTCAAGGCACCATAGTTACAGTTAAATGCATGGAGTAATTCAGTGTTAATATGAACCTACTCCACAGCTAACAAGTCATTAAGTGGTTTAATAGGATAGTTACAGCTTGACTTTTTCTTGCTAGAGGAATATTTCCTTCAAATACATCCTGGAACCTTACAGAATTCCCCATTCTGATTTACTCTTGATGCTCGGGACAGCAACGACACAATCTGCTCAGCTGAGGACTAGGTATTCAATGACCCTCTGACCAACTGTACTTAAGGAGTGGCAATATCCGTTCATATTAATGATCCAGAAAGTGATTAAAGACTAATCAGAGCTTAGTAGAGTGTGGAGAGCAGAGAACTAACCATCCCTCCCTCCTAAATAAGAATTTTATTCAAATTTGGAGGAAGTAGTAGTTTTCTCCCATATCTAGAAAGTCTGTACCCCATTCAGACTGTTATGTCTGAATAATAAATCCTTCAAGAGAGTATTACAGCAAAGGCTGAAAGGCCAATGGCTATTAATTTTACCCATCAATAGTTAAGATATTGTTGGTTATAACACAAATTGCAATAGTTCAAAAAAGGTGGCAGAGGCCCTGCCAGCAATGTCACTACTCACCAGCTGGATGGCAATCATTAATACCGTCTTCAAAGTGAACGTTCTATCACAGAGGTCAAACAAATCTTCCAAGCTAGGACCAAGTAGTTCAAGTACCATGGCATTGTACTTTCCACATGGCCCAAAGTAATACACCTGGGGGAGGCCTTCAGCTGTAAGAACAGGGGGAAAAATTAAACAAGTGAGCAGGACTGCACTAGTATTACTCCTATCAAGTCAGACCCTTTGTTGTCCCCAAGCTTTATTTTTATTGCTTAACTCATAGTCCCCATTACAGATCTTGCACAGCAAGCAGAAAAAAGTTTTGTATTTATTTATTTATTGATATGGATGGAAAGAAGTGCAACCAGTATATGTTCTTCTCAAAGTAAGCCTTTGTAAAGCATATGGATTTTAGGGCAACAAATACTATAAGCATATGAAATATCTAATTCTAGCACTGCAAAAGTTTGGGTCATAGAAGATATTTGTAAGAAGTTCCCTGCTTTACAACTAAACATTTGCGGGCCACAAACCCCAAACAAGTCTATGTTGTGACTAGTTCAAGCAGCTGGAAAGAGGTAAAACCTTTTTACTTAAAAAAAAAAAAAAAAAAAAAAAAAAAAGGTCAAGAAAGGGCTCCTTTGTAAACCAATGTATGTTGTTTTCAGCATAGCTTTACATAATCTGTTTTATGTTAATATACATACATTTTAATGAAACAGTTATAATTAAACACACACAAGCACTATATAAGTAATCTCTCCTTTAAAAATGCAAAGATTTTTAACCTTTATATCTTATTTCACTCAGTGAAATAAGAAATTTATCAAATCAGTTAAGCTTATCTGTAAAATTATTTTGCTAAATCATACACAAAATCCTTGGTAAGTGGATGCTAACTGTAGTCAATTCTCTCCGCCAACACTCCTTCACAAAAAGGCACAGGAATACATTTTTAACATGCCAATAAAACAAAATGTATATTCATCTCTGATGACAACATTGGATGATAAATGCAAATCCTTTTCCAAAGGGCACCAGAAAGGGGGAAACAATGGCTCAGTCAACACAAGGCTGATCTTGCAGATTCCTGTTGCACTGGTTTGTTTTGAACACTCACTGAACAAACCAAAGTAGAGTTTCAGAGTGGCAGCCGTCATTACAAAACCTAATTTTACCATACTAATTTCCCCCTACTGTTACTCACACCTTCTTGTCAACCGTTTGAAATGGGCCACCCTCATTACCACTACAAAAGGGATTTTTCCTCCCTTGGAATTCTACTGTTAAATGAATTGTCTCATTAGACTGATCCCCCACTTGGTAAGGCAACTCCCATCTTTTCATTATATATATATATATATATATATATATATATATATATATATATATATATATATATACACATACACACACACACATACACACACACACACACACCCTTCTATGGCATTTTCCACTCCATGCATCTGATTAAGTGGGTTCTAGCCCACGAAAGCTTATGCCCAAATAAATTTGTTAGTCTCCAAGGTGCCACAAGGACTCCTCATTGTCAAAGCAGAGTTGCACTTTTTGAATTTGCTGCCCTGTGAAAGAATTCTAATTGATCGGTATATAGAGTTGATTCAATGCTATGTGATTTTGGCCAACAGCTAGCACTCCAAGGTTTCTTCTAGTACAGGAACTCAGCCTCCTTGCATCTGTCTGAGACAATGCAGCGGAAGCATTGTATTTTATTGTAGAATATGCTTTCAGCCTTTGCTTCATAAACAGTTTCAAACGGTAACAGGGAGTGGGGATACTTATTTTGAAACAACCTCAAAGAGTTGAGCCCAATGCCAAATTGACTTGTCCATTTTTAACATACAAAAGATAGATTACCGGCTGCTCAGATAACATTAATTACGCACATAGACAAGAATTAGATGTTTGTTTAAACAATTTGTTCTCAGACATCAGTGAAGCCAAAGAATCCCAGAACAGTATATTACATGATGTTTAAAGGATTAAATATGTATATATAACATATTCTGTTCCAGGCAAAAAGACTATATTGGAAGTTAAGTTGCAAGAATCATTTACTCAAAATTTAGGAAGTGCCAGAATTAAGGTAGCCCATACACCTTAATTCTGCATACTTGTATATTATACCATTTTTAGTTACTTGATCACAAACTATTCTCTTCCACACAAGGAAAGGTGGTGTGAAGGAGGACACGTAAAATTAGAGCAAACTCACAACTACAGTAACTTTTGCCTCTACTGTACCTTTGGAAAATCCAGCTAATCCACACAATGCATGATTCACAACATAAACAATAGCACTTCCCAGTTCCTAAAAATGCAATGAATGTTGTACAGAGGTTTCTTATTACTAAAACAATCCTACTGAACTGTTACTAGCCTACTATGAAGTATATCTAAAGCTTGTCCAGTATAACTAAAGCTTTGTTCACACAGGGTACTGTTTGTCAAAGATTATTCTCTATTTTTTAAAATCGTGTTTGTTCACTTATGTTAATTCATTAATTTTGGGGATTTATACTGTAGTCTGCCAGTCACCAGAACAAATTATGATGTACTTAAAGTACTTGCAGAAACTGCATGTCTAGCCACCAGAATTTTTATGTTCTATGTTCAGCTACACAAACACTTACCGTGTTGAGAAGATGACCTTTGTGGACTGAAACACTTAATGGATCTTTGGATTAGATCCAAACAATTGAGGTAAGACAATAAAAAGAATGTACCATCTCTTTTAGAAAAGAGAAGTCAAGAATGTTTGCTTTCTTCGCTACAGAACCAATTCAAAGAGGAGCATGAGTAGTACTGGGCCAAGTCAGCTCCAGCAGGGTTTTAAATATCCCATTTCAGAGACTAGTAACACCTCATTAGTAAGGATTGGGTCATCTCAATGTACACAGCTAGAATTAGCTGGTACGCTTTATTGTCAGATCATATTGGCACTCATTCTTTCTAACTTCCCAGCAGGTGCCCCTGATCTCATACTGGGTTCCAACAACATAGAAGCAGGTCACCAACGATGCTGGAGGGACAAAGAGGAGGCAGATTGGAGGCTCTGAGAATTGGATATTGGGAAACCCATCCACCAGCATGGGCAACAAAAAGAAACCAAGTGACTGAAGATGAGCACTAGGAGGAAACTGAAGCAACAGGAGGAAGAGCTTAAAGAATGGCAAAGGATATTGGAGGGGGGGGGAATTGGTAGACTCATGGCAACAAAAAAGGCGAAAGACAGATTAATAGATTCCACAGATTCCAAAGGCAGAAGGAACCATCTAGTCTGACCTCCTGTATAACACAGGCCAGAGAAGGGTGGAGTCGGGGGGGGGGGGGGGGAGGCAGAACTAGGAAAAATGTGGGTTCCCAGATGAAGAAGAGGTCAAAGATAGGGATACAAGAGGAAATTGTTAAGCCCAAAAGGATTAGAAAAAGAGAAAGTAAGGTAGCTTTAACAACCCCCTGTGCTAAACATGGGGGCTCAGTGTGTATCCTCCAAATTCCACCATCCACAACTCCCCAAAGCTCCTTCTCTGTGTGGAGCTCTTTACAAAATCCATCTCCACTTGCAAATAAAACGGTCCTGAACATCAGTGACGGCAACAGTTAGGCAACCACAGCATGACCCTGTATCTCTATTGTTGAGGTTGTCTCTCTCTTGATGCTTTGGGGAATGGGAGAGAAAAGGATCATGGATCCACTCTAAAGCAGTCACCCTCTGCTTCTATCCTGTTCTGCCAACAGGGGTCCCTTGAGGGGGATGGATGCAATACATGTCACCTGAAGTGTTGGCATGTTAATGAAACAACTATGTGGTATAAACAATGAACATGCTTAGGCCTACCTACTGAATCTTTGACTGCAGGGTTTTGTTTCACTAAAACCAAGTGGATTTCCCCACACAGAAACCATTTTTCTATTCCCCATGCTGCCTTATTTCCTTCACGAGAAGGGATGGAGCTTGCCTCCCGGTTGCAAGCATGAAAAGGGCAGTTGGTGAAACCAAAGGGTTTTTAAAAGAGACAGAAGTATGTGAATATATTTTTACAAGGCCAAAATTCATTTCATTTTGCCCTTATGATACTTTACACACCACAAGAGAACTCGTACACTCACTCATTTATAATATTTTTCTGAAAACCATGAGTGCAATGGTAAGAGGTGCAGACAACAGTTGGCAGAAGCATGGTCAGGTTGATTGCCAACTAGAAAGATGGCAACACTGGGAAGGAGGAGGGCACACCAGCTCCTCCCTTCTTCCCCACACAGCTTGAATACTTGCAGTATGGAAATAAAAGACAACCCTGCCCCCACTCAATGACCAACATATAATTTTGTATAAGGACGACTAACATAGGCAACAAGGTAGTGGGTCCACTCTAAAGGGATAGCTCCTCTTGTTCTGTACGATTTGTGTAGTGAAAAGTGCACCCTGTTCCTATTCCAAATGATGACTTATTTAATGACCAAACAAAACAAATAATTCCTTAGTACACAGTTTAGTAAAGCAACTTTATTAGCTCATGATGAACCACCTTCTTAACTTGCTGGTAAGTGAATGGATGGAACATCAAGCTCACATACCACCCCTGGTACATGTACCACCGTTTGGGAACCTCTGGTCTAGTGGATAGGCTACTGGACTAGGATTCAGACCTTTGTTCTGTTCCCAGCTATTCCCTGACTTTTTGCGTGATCTTGGGCAAGTTACTTCACCACTCTTCTCTCTCTCTCTCCCCCATCCTTTATCCTATTGTTTTAGGCTGCAAACTCTTTAGTGCAGGCCAGTAAGAGGAGGGGCGGGAAGATGCAGGGCAGTGGTGGGAACTTGGGAAAAGAGGTGGGGTGGGGGCAGGTCCTGGAGTGGAGCGGGGGGGTTGAGCATTCCCAGGCCCGGAGGAAACCGACGCCTATGGATTCCCCCACTGATTTTTCTTGTCACTCCTATGACCCTAGTGTAATTTTCCATGCTCCCCCACCAATATTTAACCCTCTGTTAAGTTCACCTTTTTTATACTTACTGTTGGGCGTTTGTTACCTGTCCCTACTGAACCCAGTTCAAAGCCCTCCTCAACTAGGTTGGTGAGTTGGTGCACAAAGATGCTCTTCCCCTTTTTGGTCAGGTGAACCCCCAACTCTTTCCAACAGATCATCTTCCTGGAACAGCATTCCACGGTCAAGGAAGCCAAAGCCCTCCCATTGACACCATATGCACAGCCATGAATTCATCTCCACGATGCATGTGTCCCTGCTTGGGTCCTTATCCTCCACTGCTCCCCTACAAACTGCTCCAACACAATCTGCTCCCCTGACCCTTTCACCCTGACTCCCAGAGCTCTGATCTATCTGTTCAGGGTCAGACATGGCAGCACCATGAGTGCCTATATGGATGAGCAGCATGGGGTAGTTATCAGGGGGCGGATGAGCCTCAGCAACCTTTCCATAATGTCTTGGACATGACCTTTAGGGTGACAGTTCATTTCCTGGGACATCATGTCAGGTTGGCAGATGGATGCCTCCATTCCCCTCAGAAGGATGTCCCCAACTACAAGCACGCTGTCTTCTTCTCTCGGATGCAGTAGCTGCAAACCTCCCAGCCTAGGAACAAATGGTTTCTCCTCCTTAGTTATTGAGTTCTGCTCTTCACCACATGTTGACAGTGCAGTATACTGGTTCTTCAACTAGATGGACAGGGACTTGGGAGGGGTGGTGGAGGAAGCACTGTCTATTGCCTGAGGTGGCCAACAGCTAGTCTCCTCCTTGCAGTGCAGCCAGTTTTCCTTCCTCCACTTGTGCTGCTGTAGTCATCTGTAGTTGGATAGCATCCTCCATCCCAGATGTCTCCATGTGCATCCTCTCAAAGTCCTCATGTGCCTGGATGCTATGCAGATGAGCCACCTTGTTCTGCAGCTGTCTTGCCTGCTTCCTGAGGGACTTCACCAACAGACACCTGTAGCCTGATTTAGGGTGTACTGATAATATTAATTGGGATAATATGGGAATTTAATGTATTAATTTAATTTAATTATAATATTAATAATTATTATTAATATTAATTAGTATGGGTTTAGTTTGTTTGATCAGAAGATAAAAGTTCTTGTCCTGAATCAGGCTCCACAGAATTTATAAAGGACCCTCAGGGGTATGACAGGAAGCTCACACTGAGACAGATATAGTTTTAAAGACTTTTTATTAAAATCAATAATAGTAAGTAAATGGTAAAATACCCAGAGTTACAAAGTTACAATTGCATTACTGCTATTCAAAAGATACATATGATAATATAGTATTACATGTAACAAAGCTTTGGTTAATATACTCACACCCTTCCTTGATAACCTGGTGGTAAGAGACACAGGAACAGACTTGTGGTTCAGGTTTCTCAATTCTTGAGTGAGGGATGCAGTGCTTAGAAAATGCAAAGAGCTATCAAAGCTGACTAGGGTTTACTTGACTAACTTAAACTTAAATCAAAACCTAATAATCAAACTAAGAATAAAACTTAGGGAAACCAAGCTTAGCCTAGTTCCCTTGAAACTTAAAGTTTAAGAAGGACAAGTAGTAGCAGTCATCGTAGATAGATAGAGTGGAGGAAGTAAATGAGAATAGAGTAAAGTGAGAATGGAGATAGTGAGAAATGGAGATGGAGTAAAGTAAGAATGGAGAAAATGGAGAACGGAGAGAGAGAGAGCGCGCGCGCCTCTATTGAGGTGGATTACCTCTTTTATAGGGCAAATGCCAGACCTCCTTCCTCTTATGCCCAAATTGCATTCCTCACCCACAGAAATGTTAGGGTACCCTTACCCCATAGGCTAGCATTTATGTGCGTACTGATGACAGGTATGTACGCACATCAGTCTCTTGTGGTGTACTTGTTAAGTCTATGGGAAAACCCCCTGTTTCCACCCTTTAAGGCTATTGGTCCAGGTAAAGGTCGCTAGACATCTGCGTGGGTGTTTTGTCTAATTTTACTTTTTTTGGGTGAGAGTCTCAAAAGGTGTTAACTTCACATTAGCTTAACACACCTCTCACACCTGGTGGTTTCCCCTGCCTGGCTTTTGGCAGCCAATGCTGGTTAAGGGAGTGATTTTTGGTGACATTTCTATACCAGCAAAAGCCCTAGTGTAGGAACAGCTGTACTGGTATACAAGTGCTTTTGCTAGTATAGCTTATTTCACTTACCAAACTAGTATAAACTATACCTGCAAAAGCACTTTTTTGCCAGTATAACCTATGTCTGCATTAGGAAGGTTTGGCAGTCCAGCTATACCAGCAAACCTCTTCCACGGGAGACCCGATCCAGGATTCAAATTGGTGGGAAGACCAAAAAGCCTCAAGTTTGTGATGTCAGACTCACACATACTCAGTTCAACATGTTAGATGGAAGAGCACTTATATTTCTAAAGTTAGTCTGATCTTAGTTATCTTTGGAGGACTTTGTGTGGTGTAATGCTATTTATTATTATGTCAGATGTTTCCAAAAAAGATCAATGGAAAGTTTCTTTGGTCTAATTCTCTCTAAACAGTTGAGAGGCAAGACTCAGGGCCAAACACATGCTTCACAACCTGCAAACACTTCCAGTTGTTAGCAAAGTGATACACTGGATGTGCTGGTATTCATCATGAATGCCTTTAAAAAATGGCCATTTGCTCTATGGTTTGCTTTGTTTTTTTTTTAAAACTGCCATCTGTGGTCTGTCCTGTACTTACCAAAAGGGGTTATTATCCGAAACATCTAAATGGTAATATTGGTAAATGCCAAGTTTTGAAGGGTTCCCACTGTTTTTAAGGGTTCCTGCAATCCTTTACTCACTTTACCAAACCTAATTTACTTATGCTATAGGTAACTTGGCAGTCACCATTGCTTGACATTTGGATTATGCAGCATATGGATTCTCTTAATATCTTTCTATTCTCTGCTCGTTTAGCAGCTGTCCTGCCAAGCAAACTAGTAATCCCACCAGATTTATTGCCTCAGTTTCAAAGTGTTTGCATTTTAGACATGCAAACAGGCTGCAAAGATGCACAACTGAAATCATTCTTGTCTAAGAATTTTTCAAAAGAGAAATACTTGTCAGTGCATGAATGTAGGCTTCCATGGTTAGTCTCCATTTCTCCCCACCCTCAAGCACTCCTATTATTAAAGTTAATAACTATACAATCTGCCATCAGAGGCTGCAGAGGCTGGTTGGAGAGATTGCCATTGAGCATCTTGAGGCATTCCTCATGTTGACATTAACCTGGTTTTCTATCGCATTTCCAATCCCTGTGCCCTGGACAGGAAACTGAGTTCTTGTTTATCAAGATAAGAGCACCACCACTAAAGCAGCGCGAAGTACCATGATTTACATGAATAATTATTCAAATTCACTCTTCATGAAGTAATGTGCAAACGGAGATATGACAATTGTATCCAATTAATACTCTGACTTTGGAGTGCATCCCATTTGCTACTTAAAAAAAAAAAAAATCCCCCCCTCCAAAGTGCTCTCATCCCTGGAATTTTTCCCCTCACTTCTAACTCCAGTGAGAATTTGGGGAAATGAAGATTTAGAATCTATTTAATATTGCTCCTCAACCAGCTTTCCTTAGACCAAAAAAGAGGCCAACTGTTCACCTAAATACAACTTTGTCTGACAACACTACTTAGTTGTATTGATTCTCTTGAAGTATTATATTGTACAAGGGATATGATTTAGTTGAGGCAGAAAACATAAGCTGCTATACAAATGTTGATCATTAAGCCTTTCTTTTTATACAGTGCATTAAAAGCAGAGTCTAGCCCAGTGGGAGAGCAGCATGTATTGTATACTGATAGTATGCAAATCTGGTTCCAATGCTGAGACACAGAACCGGTCAAAGGAACCCAAGGAAGAGCTATGTGTGGCTAGAAAGCTGGTCTCTCAAAAACAGAAGTTGGTCCAATAAATGATATTATCTCACCCACGTTGTCAGAGGGAATTAACAGGTCATTCAAAGATGTCCCAAAATAACTGAACATAAATAGCTCAGAAAATAAAGAACTGTATGAAGACATCCTGAAGAGACCCAGCAAGTGTATGTCTATACTATAACCAGTAACTGGGACTTATTCCAGAACCATCCAAACAACAGGAATAAAACTGGCATAAGTGAGGCTCCTTGCACTGCATCTGCGTTCATGCTACTCAGTGAAGCTACCGTACACTTGATCTGGTTTGTGTGTTTTCAGGGACAGATGTAGCTAAGTTTCTAGGAGCCAGTCATGTACCTCAGATTGAAATATTTATTTTCAAAAATGTTCATTATCTAAAGCAGGTAACAGTAATTTGAGGGGGCAAACATTATTCTGGATGGTCAGTGGCATGGACTGACAGAGAGGGCTTTTACAACCTGGCTAGAAGACTCTGATTTGGAAGCCAAATATGATAGTTTCATTCTTTGACTGTCAGCTCTGGATGAGAAGGTAAAACATTGCCTTGTGCTGAGAATCTGGCAGAACAGGGACAGGGGCTAGTCGCTGGAGTGTAAACATGCATTTCATTTAATCAGATAAATTAAACCAGCAAAAATTTAATTCAAAATTGTATGAACATAAAATACTCAGAGGAAGAAAAAAATGCACAAGAATTCACCCATCTCTTTCAAAATAGCCAAAAAGTTGAATCCTTTAAGAAATAAGATGTCTTCAAAAAGGACAAAAATTGCAGTTGAAAGATCATCACCTCAGGTACTCAGAATTGACCATTATCACTTCTCTCTTCCCAGGATGTGGTTAACAGGGCCGGCTCCAGGCACCAGCTTGGCAAGCAGGTGCTTGGGGCGGCCACTCTGGAGAGAGGCGGCCACTCCGGAGAGGGGCGGCAGGTCCAGCTATTTGGTGGCAATTCAGCGGACGGTCCCTCACTCCCGTAGGGAGCGAAGGACCTTCTGCTGAATTGCTGCCGCAGATCGCGACTTTTTTTTTTTGGCTGCTTGGGGCGGCCAAAACCAGGGAGCCGGCCCTGGTGGTTAAAATCACAAAAAACGGATATATCATTATTTATTAGGTATTGCTGCTTTCAGAATTACCTCCACTTGGAGCTTATCATAAGCATGATGCTGCACATGCTTCTTTCTTATTGAACAAATTCCTTTATGGGATATGGTAGAACTTCTCAATATAGCAGATTGGGAGCAGTAAGTGTTGAGGACGGGTCAGTTGTACAGACTGAGCTGAATCACTTGGGTAGGTGGACTCATTTGAACACAGCCAAATGCAAAATCAACTAGGATGAAAAAGTGTACGTCACACTTACAAAATGGGGAACCATATCCTGAAAAGCAATGACAATGAAAAAGGATTCAGAGGTCATGACAGATTACCAGTTGAACATGAGCTCCTAGTATGATGCTGTAGTTAAGGGATTTAATGTGGATTCTTGGATGTATAAACTGGGGAATATCAAGTAAAGAGGTAACATGACCTCTGTGTACACTGGAATAATTTACCTAGGGACATAGTAGATACTCCATCCCTTAAAGTTTTTAAAATAGAGACTGGATATATTTCAAAAAATATGTACTATAGCTCAAACAGAAGTTATAGGTTTAACGCAGAAATTGCTAGGTAAGGTTCACTGGCCTGTGCTACGCAAGTGGTCTGATTAGTTGATCCTTCTGGCCTTATGATTTAGTTCTTCCCTACAAGCTGAACCAATGTAAGTAAAGAGTGGTTCTCAATGGAGAAATCTATATGGAACTCATGATTTAGTGACAGATACAAGAGCATCTCCGTATCATTCAGGATTTTATATGTGGCGTTCAATTACTCTGCTAGACAAATTCTATGATGTAAATGCTACCTGCTTCCAACACTTTATTCACACAGTACATGTCTCCAAGTTCAGAGATTCTTTTGTTGTGGTAATAAATGGTAATGTTATGCTAAGTTGCTGTTTAAACACTCAAGATGAAACACCGCACAGACAGTAAGTAAAGGGACTATGTGAGCTAAAGTACCCTTTGCCTGGGCAGTCAAATCTTTCCTGAGGTTCCTTTGTATTGCAAAACAGCTGCACAAAATCAATACCCAGACTCATCTTTTCAGGCCATGTGGTCCTACTTGGCTAGCTTTTAGTTAAGGGTTTCCCAGATTCTGAGGGAGGGACATGTAGTGTCACCTACATGAAGATTTAAAGGCGTGATTTTAGCATATTAGCTAATACAACTTGACTAGTTTAACATGTGTTAAGCACAATGTGCCTTGTTAAGACTAGACTTTTTAATACACATGGTAACTAGTATGTGCTAACACCATACCTTAAATCAGTGGTCACCAACTGGTCGATCGCGATCGACTGGTCAATCCTGTAGATTCTCCCAATCGATTGCAATCTCCGGCAGTGCAGCAGGGCTGCTGCTAAGGCAGGTGCCCTGCCAGCCCCAACCCCACGCCACTCCCAGAAGCGGCCGGCATGCCCCCGCAAGCCCGGGGGAGGAAGGAAGGAGGGGTCTCCGCACACTGCTCCTGCCTGCAAGCACCACCCCACCCCCGCAGCTCCCATTGGCTGGGAAGAGGGAACTGCAAAGAGGGGCAGCCCGCAGAGCCACGTGCCTCCCCCCAGGGACTTCAGGGGCGCATTGGCCCCTTCCGGGAGTGGCGTGGGGCTGGGGCAGAGGCAGGCAGGGAGCCTGCCTTAGCCCCACTGCGCCACCAATCGGGAACCGCCTGAGGTAAGTGCCGCCTGGCAGGAGCCTGCATCCCAACCCCCCTCCTGGAGCCAGCACTCCATACCCCCTCCTCCACTCCAGGCCCCTGCCCCAGCCCTGAGCCCCCTCCTGCACTCCAACCCCCTGCCCCAGGCTCAGCCCGAAGCACCCCTCCCGCACGGAAAACCCCTCAGCCCCAGCCCAGAGCTTGCACTCCCCTCCTGAACCCCAACCCCCTGCCCGGTGAAAGTGAATGAGGATGGGGGAGAGCAAGCGATGGAGAGAAGGGGAGATGTAGTGAGTGGGGCGGGGCTTTGGGGAAGGGGTTGGGCCTCAGGGAACAGGCAGGGTAGAGCCTGGCTTGCCCTTAAATTCAAAAAGTGATCTTGGGCATAAAAAGGTTGGAGACCACTGCCTTAGATCATGGGCAACAACTCTGGGTGCTCCAGCCCTGGAGTACCCACAATGAAAAAAAGTAATTGGTGCTTAGCACCCACGGACAGCCAGCTCCCCGCTCCCCCCACCCAATGCCTCCCACCCAGTTGCCGCCCCACCGATCAACTCCTCCCCCTCCCTCCCTGCGCATCCCACCTGCCACAATCAGCTGTTACATGGCATGCAGGAGGCTCGGGAAGGAAGGGGGAGGAGTGGGCATGCTCAGGAAAGGGGTTGGAACTGGGCGTGTGGAGGTAGGGAAGAGGCGGGGTGGGGCAGGGGTCGGGACTTCGGAGAAGAGGTGGGGTTGGGGGTGGGACCTGAGGTGGAGCGAGGGGTTGAGCACCCCCTCGGGCCTGGAGGAAGCTGGCGCCTATGCCTTAAATCCTATTATAAACAACGCAAGTATGTTTAAACTGAGATTCCAGAAAAGCCCAAGAGAGACAGATGCCCAAGATACATCTCTTGGTAAAAGGGCAGTGGTGCTTTAATCAAGATTTCTGCAAGTGTGGGTTACAGTGTTGCCAACTCTCATGATTTTGTCATGAGTCTCATGATAATTATGGTTTTCCTTCAAGCCTCAGCTCCTGGAGTCATGTGGATACGTGATGATTTCAGCCTTCGTTTAAAAAAAAAAAAAAAAAAAAAAGTAAATTTCTAGCCCTCGTGGCTGTGGAAATAGCCTCAAAATGTGACCCCACTGCACCCTGAAGGCTCAAAAAGCAGAAGGCAAATAAAAACAAAAACCAAATCTACTATTTTTCATAATCTCCTGATTTTAGTGAGCCTGACTCATGATTTTTGAACATTTGTGGTTGGCAATACTGGAGATGCCTGCATGCAGTCTCCGATCTCTGTTCAAGGAATCAATGTGTACATTTTGTAAAAAACAATTCACACTAGAAGATACCTTGGTTCTGAGTCATCAGTTTCTGCTCCCACTGTGTGGGAAACTGACCCACGTAGTCCAAAAAACTACCACCACCAAGCAAGGGAGCAATACCATCTTCCATTTCAACAAGAATAATTGCAGCATTAGTCTTCTAGTTGAATCCAGAACTTCTCTAATGCAGCCTTCCAAGCTAAGCACTCAGTTACGACAGTGGAGGATGCGATTAAAAAAAATCCTTAAATAGTTATATAGATAGGTAGATAAAGACAGATAGATAATAAGACAGAAAAATATCATATTGCCTCTATATAAATCCATTGTACGCCCACTTCTTGAATACTGCGTGCCACAGGCGCTGACTTTCCATTGTGCCGGGGGTGCTCGACTTCCAGCTCTGACCTGGGCCCCACCCCCACTCCACCCCTTCCCCCTCAAGGCCCCACCCTTGCCCTGCCCCACATCTTCCCACCCCCCCGGCTCCAACCATGCTCCGCCTCTTCCCACCTCGTTCCGCTCCCTCCCCTGAGCATGCTGCGTCCTTACTTCTCCCCCTTCCCGCCCCAGACTCTTGCATGCCACGAAACAGCTGATTGCAGCAGACGGGCGGGCAGGAGGTGTGGGGAGGGAGGAGGAAGTGTTGATCGGTGGGGCGTGCCAGCGGGCAGGAGTCACTGGGGGGAGAGGGAGATGTTGAAAGGGGGGCTGCTGGTGGGTGCTCAGCAACCACCATTTTTTATGCTGCGTGCAGACCTAGTCATCCCATCTCAAAAAAGACTGGAATTGGAAAAGGTAAAGAAAAGGGCAACAAAAAAGAATAGGGTTATGGAACAGTTTTCATATATAGACCGATTCATAAGACTGGGACTTTCAGCTTGGAAAAGCATTGGCCTGCTAAACCCAGAGTTGTGAATTCAATCCTTGAGGGGGCCATTTAGGGAACTGGGGCAAAAATCTGACTGGGGACTGGTCCTGCTTTGAGCAGGGGGTTGGACTAGATGACCGCCTGAGGTCCCTTCCAACCCTGATAGTCTATGATTCTATGACAGGGGTAGGCAACCTATGGCATGCGTGCCGAAGGTGGCTCGCGAGCTGATTTTCAATGGCACTCACACTGCCCAGGTCCTGGCCATCGGTCCGGGGTGCTCTGGATTTTAATTTAATTTTAAATGAAGCTTCTTAAACATTTTTCAAATCTTATTTGCTTTATATACAACAATAGTTTAGTTCTATATTATAGACTTGTAGAAAGAGACCTTCTAAAAACGTTAAAATGTATTACTGGCATGCGAAACCTTAAGTTAGAGTGAATAAATGAAGACTCAGCACACCACTTCTGAAAGGTTGCTGACCCCTGTTCTATGACTAAGGGGGATACAATAGAGGTCTATAAAATCATGACTGATGTGAAGAAAGTAGATAAGGAAGTGTTATTTACTCCTTCTCATAACACAAGAACTGGGGGGGGAGGGTCACCAAATGAAATTAAAAGGCAGCAGGTTTAAATCAAACAGGGAAGTATTTCTTCATATCACACAGTCAACCTGTGGAACTCTTTGCCAGGGGATGTTGTGAAGGCCAAGACTAACAGGGTTCCAAAAAGAATTAGATAAGTTCCTGGAGGATAGGTCCATCAATCGCTATTAGCCAGGATGGGTAGGAATGGTGTCCCTAGCCTCTGTTTGCCAGAAGCTGGGAATGGGAGACAGGGGATGGATCACTTGATGATTACCTGTTCTGTTCATTCCTTCTGAAGCACCTGGCATTGGCCACAGTCAAGAAGGCAGGGTACTGGGCTAGATGGACCTTTGGTCTGACCCAGTATGGCCATTCTTAGTTTTTTAAACATAAAGGATAAGAACATATCTGACCCTAAATAAAGGGCTGGCATTTGATGCAAGGATATATCGTACCAGATTAGTCAGTGGAAATCTTGCAAAAAGCTATCTATCTTAACTCATAGGGAATATGCTACAGGCACTAAAAAGCAGCATAAGTATTATACAAACAAAATAAAACCTATTGTGAGATGTCAAACCAAAAGCAGTGAACAAGATTTTTGACTTTGCAACCTGAAGTTCTCATTTAGAGCAAAAAGTTTATTTTTCAAGGAAAAGAACTCAAAATTATGGGATCTACACAAACATAAGATGACAAATAGCAATTATGTAAAGTAGCCCTACATTGGGTCATAGTTCAAGATGACGAACTCCAAATGATAAATAGTTTTTTTTGTGTTTTTTCTTTTTTTTAAGTGAGCATATTAAGCCATGGGAACAGATTACACCAGGGGTCGGCAACCTTTCAGAAGTGATGTGCCAAGTCTTCATTTATTCACTCTAATTTAAGGTTTTCGGTGCCAGTAATATATTTTAACATTTTTTAGAAGGTCTCTTTCTATAAGTCTATAATATATAACTAAACTATTGTTGTATGTAAAGTAAATAAGGTTTTTAAAATGTTTAAGAAGCTTCATTTAAAATTAAATTAAATTAAAATGCAGAGCCCCCTGGACTGGTGGCCAGGACCCAGGCAGTGTGAGTGCCACTGAAAATCAGCTTGTGTGCCGCCTTCGGCACACGTGCCATAGGTTGCCTACCCCTGGATTACACTATATGGAGAAGGATGTCTTAATTACAGTCTTTAAATCAGGGTGAAATTCTGCCTCCACTGAAGTCGATAAGAGTTTGTCATTCATTGCAGTGTAAACACACCCACAGAAGTCAGACACTGAGGCCGGCCCATGCTAGCTGACTGGGGTTCCTGAGGCTCAGACTAAGGGGCTGTTTAACTGATGTGCAGACATGGAGCTCTGGGACCCTACTACTTCTCAAGGTCCTAAAACCCAGGCTCCCACCCAAGCATCTACACCGCAGTTAAATAGCCCCTTAGCTCAAGCCCATGAGTCCAAGTCATTTGGTATGGTCCAGCTACAGGTGTCTAATTGCAGTGTGGACATGGACTGGCCAGGATTTTACCCTCTACATGGTCTTTCTAAAATATAAGCTCCAATTCAACCACAAGTTGAATTTCTGCATTTAGCCCAACAATGGGTGAAATCTACTGCCTGTGTTATGCAGGTGGTCCTATTTAGATGGTCAGCATGTTCCTTTCTGACCTTACAATCCATGAACCTATGAAATACTGACTATAAAAACAGGACAGCAAAAGCTTTATGAAAGTTCAAGTTTTCTTAAAAGGAATACATTATAAACAACTTTCCTAAGTGCTGCTTCCTTTAAACTTGACTTAACAGGCTATGAAATTTATTTTTTATATCTCAAATTATGACTGAAAAACCCTTTATCACAGTTAACTCTCAGACTGTTTCAAAACTGAAGACATCATAAGGAAAGCCTTAGGCAAGCAGTTAAGGGAAGTGTGTGTCACCAGTTCTCTCCAATATATTTCATATTGTACATAGCGGAAACAGTTTCTGGCAACAGCTGGATCAAATGAAGCAAAAGAACTCTGCCATTCACTGAAGTCACAGAGTAACATCAGCTATGTGTCACCATCCCAACAGTTCATAGACTTTAAGGTCAGAAGGGACCATTATGATCATCTAGTCTGACCTCCCACATGATGCAGGCCACAAAAGCTGACCCACCCACTCCTGGAATAATTCTCTACCTTGACTCAGCTGTTGAAGTCCCCAAATCATGATTTAAAGACTTCAAGTAGCAGAGAATCCTCCAGCAAGCGACCCCTGCCCCATGCTGCGGAGGAAGGTGAAAATCCTCCAGGGCCTCTGCCAATCTACCCTGGAGGAAAATTCCTTCCCGACCCAAATATGGCGATCAGCTGAACCCCGAGCATGCGGGCAAGATTCTCCAGCCAGACCCTCCGGAAAAAGTTCTCTGAAGAAACTTTTAATATCCCATCGTTGATCATTGTTACTAATTACCAGCGATGGCACATTATTGACCTATTGACTAAAATCACGTTATCCCATCAAACCATCTCCTCCATAAAAGTATCAAGCTTAATCTTAAAACCAGAGAGGTCTTTCGCCCCCACTGTTTCCCTTGGAAGGCTGTTCCAGAACTTCACCCCTCTGATGGTTAGAAACCTTCGTCTAATTTCAAGCCTAAACTTCCCGACGGCCAGTTTATATCCATTTGTTCTCGTGTCCATATTAGTACTGAGCTGAAATAATTCCTCTCCCTCTCTGGTATTTATCCCTCTGATATATTTAAAGAGAGCAATCATATCCCCCCTCAGCCTTCTTTTGGTTAAGGTAAACAAACCGAGCTCCTCGAGTCTCCTTTCATACGACAGGTTTTCCATTCCTTGGATCATCCTAGTGGCCCTTCTCTGTACCTGTTCCAGTTTGAATTCATCCCTTTTAAACATGGGAGACCAGAATTGCACACTGTACTCCAAACGAGGTCTCACCAGTGCCTTGTATAACGGAACCAGCACCTCCTTATCCCTACTAGAAACACCTTGCCTAATGCATCCCAAGACCGCATTACATTTTTTCACTCCAGTTTACAAGGTCATCCAAATCTCCCTGCAGGATATCCCGATCCTTCTCCGAATTGGCAATACCTCCCAACTTTGTGTCATCCGCAAACTTTATCAGCACACTCCTACATTCAGTTCCGAGATCAGTAATAAATAGATTAAATAAAATCGGACCCAAAACTGAACCTTGAGGAACTCCACTGGTAACCTCCCTCCAACCTGACAGCTCACCTTTCAGTACGACCCGCTGCAGTCTCCCCTTTAACCAGTTCTTTATCCACCTCTGGATTTTCATATCGATCCCCATCTTTTCCAATTTAACCAATAATTCCTCATGCGGTACCGTATCAAACAAACACTTTGCTGAAATCTAGGTATATTAGATCCACCGCATTTCCTTTATCTAAAAAAATCTGTTACTTTCTCAAAGAAGGAGATCAGGTTGGTTTGGCACGATCTACCTTTCGTAAAACCGTGTTGTAATTTGTCCCAATTGCCATTGACCTCAAGGTCCTTAACTACTTTCTCCTTCAAAATTTTTTCCAAGACCTTGCATATTACAGATGTTAAACTAACAGGCCTGTAGTTACCCGGGTCACTTTTTTTCCCCTTCTTGAAAATAGGAACCACATTAGCTATTCTCCGGTCAAATGGTACCACCCCCGAGTTTACCGATTCATTAAAAATTATCGCTAATGGGCTTGCAATTTCTCGCACCAGTTCCTTTAATATTCTCGGATGAAGATCATCCGGTCCGCCCGATTTAGTCCCATTAAGCTGTTCGAGTTTGGCTTCTACCTCGGATACGGTAATGTCAACCCCCCTTCCTTTATTCCCCTCTGACACGCTGCCACTATTCCTAAGCCCTACATTAGCCTCATTAAAGACCGATGCAAAATATTCGTGTAGACATTGTGCCATGCCTAGATTATCCTTAATCTCCACTCCATCTACAGTCTTAAATGGTCCCACTTCTTCTTTCTTTGTTTTCTTCCTATTTATATGGCTATAAAACCTCTTACTATTGGTTTTAATTCCCCTCGCAAGGTCCAACTCTACACAGCTTTTGGCCTTTCTCACTCCATCTCTACATGCTCTGACCTCAATAAGGTAGGTTTCTTTGCTGATCCCTCCCATCTTCCACTCCTTGTACGCTTTCTGTTTTTTCTTAATCACCCCTCTGAGACGCTCGCTCATCCAGCTCGGTCTAAATCTCCTGCTCACGAACCATTTTACCTTTCTCGGATACAGGCCTCCGACAGCTCCTGCAACTTCAACTTGAAATAATCCCAGGCGCCTTCCACCTTTAGATCCATAAATATGTTAGTCCAATCCACTTCCCTAACCAGTCCCCTTAATTTATTAAAGTTAGCCCTTTTGAAATCATAAACCTTAGTCTCCGATTTAATTCTGTTAATCATTCCATTTAATTTAAACCGAATTAGCTCATGATCACTCGAGTCAAGGTTGCCCCCTACAACCATTTCCTCAACGATGTCCTCACTACTCACCAAAACCAAATCTAAAATGGCATCTCCCCTCGTCGGTTCAGCAACTACTTGATGAAGGAATTCATCGGCTATCACGTCTAGGAAAATCTGAGCCCTATTATTGTTAGTAGCATTTGTTCCCCAATCTATATCCGGGAAGTTAAAGTCTCCCATGATTACACAGTTCCTATTAGTATTTACTTCCCTAAAAACATTAAAGAGTTCTCTGTCCATATCCAGGCTAGATCCCGGCGGTCTATAGCACACCCCAAGCACTATCTCAGGGGAGGCTCTAATAGTTCTTTTACCCAGTGTGAGTATTGCCCAGACAGACCCCGTCTTATCCATTCCATCACTTATTATTTCTTTACAGTTTACCTCATTATTGACATACAATGCTACTCCCCCACCTTTGCCTTTGTTCCGGTCCTTCCTAAACACCACATACCCTTCCATACCTGTACTCCAGTCATGACTACCGTTCCACCACATTTCGGTTATTCCTATGATATCTGGTTTCATTTCTCGGACCAGGAGCTCCAATTCCTCCATTTTGTTACCTAGGCTTCTCGCATTGGTGTATAAACATCTTAATTTATGCCGTTTGGCCTCTCTCACATTCGTTGTCCAATTTGGTATGGACACCGTACCGCCAGTATGACCTGACCTATTAGTCTAGTATCCATCCTCCCCCTCCTCCTTATGTCCAATCTCTTCCCCCCGGCTATATCCGTTCTTATCTCATCGTCCTCCCTCTCAATATTATAATCTGGTGTGGAGATTAACTGGACATCTCCCAACCGTCTCCCCCAAATTCCTAGTTTAAAGCTCTTTTGATGAGATGTGCCAGTCTCCCTCCCAGAAGTCTATTTCCTTCCCTACTTAGGTGAAGTCCGTCCCGTGAGAACAGTTTTCTGTCCCCGAAAGCCTCCCAATGGCCATACATCCCAAAGCCCTCTTTATAGCACCACTCCCTTAGCCAACTATTTATCATCACAATCCTGTCACCCCTTTGCTGCCCTTCTCTAGGAACAGGCAGAATCCCACTGAAGATTATCTGAGCCTCGATTTCCTTAAGCGTTTTCCCCAGCCTGGCATAATCTCCCTTGATTCTCTCCAGCGAGAACCTAGCCGTGTCATTCGTTCCTATGTGAAGGACGATCAAAGGGTTCTTACCTGCTCCTTTTAGGATCCTTTTCAACCGCAGGTCCACATCCCGTATCTTAGCGCCCGGTAGACAGCACACCCTTCTGTTCTCTGGGTCCACCCTGGTCACAGGCCTGTTAACCTCCTCAGTAAGGAGTCCCCAATCACGTAAACCTGCCTTTGCCTGGTGACAGTGTGATCTACTAATCTATCCCCTGTTCCCTCTAGTTGCAACCCCTGTCCATTCCTATTTTCCCTTATAATCCCCCTTATGCCATCCCGTATCCTCCCGGGGCCCAGATTTGGTGCTGTCTCCATCAACTCCTCCCCTCTTTCTATGGGACTAGCTGCTCTTCTCTTCTTCCTCACCCTCACACCTTCAATTACCACCTGCTGCACCCCTTCCTCGTTTTCCAAACACCCAAACCTGTTCCTGAGCTCTATTTCTCCTTCACTGGCCCTCCTTTTCCTTGGCCTGCTTCTCACGGTCACATGCTTCCACTGCCCTTGTTCTCCCCTGGCATTCCAGTTAAGAGGCTCCTTATGCCATGACTACCTCCTAACCCTCCTGCCAAACTATGCATTACTAAAATGTTTCTTCCTTTTTAGAGCACACAGTTCTTTACAGAGCAACTGCACGTATCCATTGTAGTTCACTTTTCACCAAATTCAAATGGTAAAAACTGGGGTTTAAGAAATTGTATAGCCTATGCCCAAATAAATTTGTTAGTCTCTAAGGTGCCACAACTACTCCTCGTTCTTCTATAAAGACTGGGAGTGAATGGGTCATTACACAAAGTAAAAACTATTTCTCCATGCTAATTTTTCCCCTACTGTTACTCACACCTTCTTGTCAACTGTTTGAAATGGACCATTCTGATTATCACTACAAATTTTTTTTTCTCCTGTTGATAATAGCCCACCTTAATTAGGTCTGGTTAGGGTTGGTATGGCAACACACACTTTTTCATGTTGTGTGTGTGTGTGTGTGTGTGTGTGTGTGTGTGTGTGTATATCTATCTATATCTTCCTACTGTATTTTCCACTGCATGAATCTGCTGAAGTGGGTTTTAGCCCACGAAAGCTTATGCCCAAATAAATGTTAGTCTCTAAGGTGTCACAAATACTCCTTGTTCTTTTTGCTGATACAGACTAACACGGCTACCACTCTCAAACCTGTATAGCTTTGGTACAGCTACATTTTCTTTTAATACTAACTTTCACATTCAAGTTAACACTACAGAATCCCCTTTTAATCATAGAATCATAGAATATCAGGGTTGGAAGGTCATCTAGTCCAACCCCCAGCTCAAAGCAGGACCAATTCCCAACTAAATCATCCCAGCCAGGGCTTTGTCAAGCCTGACCTTAAAAACCTCTAAGGAAGGAGATTCTACCACCTCTCTAGGTAAACCATTCCAGTGCTTCACGACCCTCCCAGTGAAAAAGTTTTTCCTAATATCCAACCTAAACCTCCCCAACTGAAACTTGAGTCCATTACTCCTTGTTCTGTCATCAGGTACCACTGACAACAGTCTAGATCCATCCTCTTTGGAACCCCCTTTTAGGTAGTTGAAAGCAGCTATCAAATCCCCCCTCATTCTTCTCTTCTGCAGACTAAACAATCCCAGTTCCCTCAGCCTCTCCTCATAAGTCATGTGCTCCAGCCCCCTAATCATTTTTGTTGCCCTCCGCTGGACTCTTTCCCATTTTTCCACATCCTTCTTGTAGTGTGGGGCCCAAAACTGGACACAGTACTCCAGATGAGGCCTCACCAATGTTGAATAGAGGGGAATGATCACGTCCCTCAATATGCTGGCAATGCCCCTACTTATACAGCCCAAAATGCCGTTAGCCTTCTTGGCAACAAGGGCACACAGTTGACTCATATCTACCTTCTCGCCACTGTAACCCCTAGGTCCTTTTCTGCAGAACTGCTGCCTAGCCACTCGATCCCTAGTCTGTAGCAGTGCATGGGATTCTTCCATCCTAAGTGCAGGACTCTGCACCTGTCCTTGTTGAACCTCAGATTTCTTTTGGCCCAATCCTCTAATTTGTCTAGGCCCCTCTGTATCCTATCCCTATCCTCTAGCGTATCTACAACCCCTCCCAGTTTGGTGTCATGTGCAAACTTGCTGAGGGTGCAATCCACGCCGTCCTCCAGATCATTAATGAAGATATTGAACAAAACTGGCCCCAGGACCAAACCTTGGGACACTCAGCTTGATACTGGCTGACAACTAGACATGGAGCCATTGAACACTACCCATTGAGCCCGACTATCTAATCAGCTTTCTATCCACCTTATAGTCCATTCATCCAGCCCATACTTCTTTAACTTGCTGGCAAGAATACTGTGGGAGACCGTATCAAAAGCTTTGCTAAAGTCCAGGAATAACACATCCACTGCTTTCCCTTCATCCACAGACCCAGTTATCTCCTCATAGAAGGCAATTAGGTTAGTCAGGTATGACTTGCCCTTGGTGAATCCATGCTGATTGTTCCTCATCACTTTCCTCTCCTCTAAGTGCTTCAGAATTGATTCCTTGAGGACCTGCTCCATGATTTTTCCAGGGACTGAGGTGAGGCTGACTGGCCTGTAGTTCCCCGGATCCTCCTTCTTCCCTTTTTTAAAGATGGGCACTACATTAGTCTTTTTCCAGTCATCCGGGACCTCCCCCGATCGCCATGAGTTTTCAAAGATAATGGCCAATGGCTCTGCAATCTCATCCGCCAACTCCTTTAGCACCCTCGGATGCAGTGCATCCGGCCCCATGGACTTGTGCTCGTCCAGTTTTTCTAAATAGTCCCAAACCACTTCTTTCTCCACAGAGGGCTGGTCACCTTCTCCCCATACTATGCTGCCCAGTGCAGCAGTCTGGGAGCTGACCTTGTTCGTGAAGACAGAGGCAAAAAAAAAAATCATTGAGTACATTAGCTTGTTCCACATCCTCTGTTACTAGGTTGCCTCCCTCATTCAGTAAGAGGCCCACACTTTCCTTGACTTTCTTCTCGTTGCTAACATACCTGAAGAAACCCTTCTTGTTACTCTTAACATCTCTTGCTAGCTGCAAGTCCAAGTGTGATTTGGCATTCCTGATTTCACTCCTGCATGCCTGAGCAATATTTTTATACTCTTCCCTGGTCATTTGTCCAAGCTTCCACTTCTTGTAAGCTTCTTTTTTGCATTTAAGGTCAGCAAGGATTTCATTGTTAAGCCAAGCTGGTCGCCTACCACATTTACTGTTCTTTCTACACATTCGGATGTTTTTTTTCCTGCAACCTCAATAAGGATTCTTTAAAATACAGCCAGCTCTCCTGGACTCCTTTCCCCCTCGTGTTATTCTCCCAGGGGATCCTGCCCATCAGTTCCCTGAGGGAGTCAAAGTCTGCTTTTCTGAAGTCCAGGATCCATATTCTGCTGCTCTCCTTTCTTCCTTGTGTCAGGATCCTGAACTCGACCATCTCATGGTCACTGCCTCCCAGGTTCCCATCCACTTTTGCTTCCCCTACTAATTCTTCCCGGTTTGTGAGCAGCAGGTCTAGAAGATAACCACTAGCAAAAAATCATCAGCTGTATATTAAAAACACAAACTAAATACTTTAAACATCTAAAACGTAGAGTAAGGCTTTTATTTTAATAATATTCCTTGTTGCTTTTAGTTTGCCTTACCAGCAACAGGCTCACAGAAATGTTGCGAAGGTGGAGTACTGTAGTTCTGGCCAGATAAGCCAAACTCTTATTAGACAGAAGACAAAGGGGAGAGAGAGGAGAAATAAGGCAAGGAAGGAAAATGACACATAAGGGAAGGACTATATCACAAATCCAAGTCTCATGTCCCAAAGTTCCTTCAGATTTTAGATGAAGCCAGAGGCATGTGCAGGAATTTTAATTTGACCGCTTCTGGAGGGTGTCATAACTATAAAGGGAAGGGTAACAGCGGTCCTGTGTACAGTACTATAAAATCCCTCCTGGCCAGAGACTCCAAAATCCTTTTCCCTGTAAAGGGTTAAGAAGCTCAGGTAACCTGGCTGGCATCTGACCCAAAGGACCAATAAGGGGACAAGATACTTTCAAATTTTTTGGGGGGGAGGGGGAGGGCTTTTGTTTGTGCTTTGTTTGGGAGTTCGTTCACTCTTGGGACTGAGAGGGACCAGACATCAATCCAGGTTCTCCACATCTTTCTAAACAAGTCTCTCCTATTTCAAACTTGTAAGTAAATAGCCAGGCAAGGCGTGTTAGTTTTCCTTTGTTTTCTCAACTTGTAAATGTACCTTTTACTAGAGTGTTTATCTTTGTTTGCTGTACTTTGAACCTAAGACTAGAGGGGAGTCCTCTGAGCTCTTTAAGTTTGATTACCTGTAAAGTTAATTTCCATCCTGATTTTACA
Organism: Trachemys scripta elegans; assembly: GCF_013100865.1. Lineage (NCBI taxonomy): Eukaryota > Metazoa > Chordata > Testudines > Emydidae > Trachemys > Trachemys scripta. The sequence goes on from NC_048307.1 coordinate 45,067,980, forward strand.
GAGATGATTTTTACCTTTTTCTTTAATTAAAAGCCTTCTTTTTAAGAACCTGATTGATTTTTCCTTGTTTTAGATCCAAGGGGGTTGGATCTGTATTCACCAGGAGCTGGTGAAAGAAAGGAGGGGGGATGGTTAATTTCTCCTTGTTTTAAGATCCAAGGGGTTTGGATCTGTATTCACCAGGAAATTGGTGAAGGTCTCTCAAGGCTACCCAGGGAAGGGAATTAGCTTTGGGATGGTGGCAGCGGACCAGAGCTAAGCTGGTAGTTAAGCTTAGAAGTTTTCATGCAGGCCCCCCATATTTGTACCCTAAAGTTCAAAGTGGGGATACAGCCTTGAAAGAGGAGGACATTAAACAAGCACAAATTAAAAGTTTGTTTCCCTTCCCTCCTCCCCCCATTTCTCCGGAAGCCTCTGGAGGGGATGCCCAGCAGCAAGGATGCAGCAGCTCCCCGTGGTAGCAGCACTCTGTGTCCCTGCAGCCCAGGGAAGGAGGAAGCAGCAGGGCGGCTGGCTGCCAGTTGAGCACCTCCTCCCTCTGTCCTTACAGCTGCTGCTTTTCCTTCCCTGCTGCTGGAGCCCCAGTGCTGCTGCCTGCTTTGTGGACCCCCTGCTTAGGTGAGTCAGGTGGTGAAGGCTGAGGCAACAGATGGGATTCCAGCTGTAGTCTCCTACTCAGCAAGTTGCAGCTGTAGGGAGGAGGAGCTTAGCCAGCAGCCAGTTGCTTTGCTGCTTCCTCCCTCCCCGGGCTGCAGGGACACACAGATTGGGGGCGGGGGGAAGTATACCTCTACTTGCCCCCCTTGCTGGATGAAGTCAATGAAGGTAGCACTGTCGTCTGGTTTCCTCTTTCAGCTCCAGCCAGGATGCCTTTCAGAATCAAAATGACAAAGGCCCAATGGTATCAGGAGAGGGTAGGAGTAGCAGCCACCACGATGGTAAAGGAAAGTTTACTTCTTCCAGTCCATGTGTCCCTTTCTCCCCATTTAGTGACCATCAGATAGGGTAAACAATGTCTAAGAAGGGATGGCAACCTCATTCCAATTGAATTAACCAATCAAAACATCTGATTTCTACCATAAACATCCTTCTCTCATATCCAGAACTTTTCAGCTCGTTGCCATGCCACCCTATCAACTAGCAGGAGACTAGAAGACCCCTTAACACTGTTCTTTTTATTTAAACAATCCAGTTTGTATCTGTCAATTTGACTCCAACTTTTGCTGACAAACAACATAACAGGCTGAGATATCTTTTGTTATCTTGGACAACTTAGGTACAGGCCTCTGCACAACAAGCTTCTGGGATTAGCACAATATAAATATTATATCCATCATCCACCTCGAAAATTCAGTGAGAAGTTCCCAAAAATTAAAGCCACTACCATAATAGCAAAAATGTTGCATAGAAAAAAAGGGAATCAGCAGATAAAATTCCCACTTCTACATACAACTTCTCTCTTCTGCATACAGTAAATGACACTATGCTCACGAAATTTCAAAGACAGGGCCGGCTCCAGGCAACCAAGCACATGCTTGGGGCGGCACCTGGTAAGGGGCGGCCAATCTTGGGGTGGCGGGGGGTAGCGCGGCGTTCTGTGGGAGGGGGGCGGGGCTGCTCCAGCGGCGCTAGGGCAGTGCGGCGCTCGGGGGTGGGGGGGGGAGGGTTCCGGCGGGGCGGCGCTTTTTTTTGCTGCTTGGGGCAGCAAAAAAGTTAGAGCCGGCCCTGTTCAAAGCTATACTAATTGGATTATGTAGCCTTCTCATTTTAATATTGGAAGGAAAAAAAACTAACAGGCAGTAATAGTCCATATTGACTTTTCTAGAGAGAAAAGACAAAAGTGTGTCCAACTCTTCTGGTTATGTTCACATAGTCAGATTCTATTCCTGTCTTTTGGAGTCCATGCCAAGCATTAAATTAAATTGTGTACAAATGATTTCTCCTGAACTCCTGTTAGTGACTCATCTTTTTAGTGATTTCAGGTAGTTTAGACTTAAAATTCCTATTTGGTAGGTGTTTTGAAAAACACCTAATAAATTAAGTGACAAAAGTTAAAAAAATAAATAAAAAAAAAAAAAAAAAAGACTGCAGGGACTTGTTTACATCTCAGAACTGCAGCATTATGCTAGTACCTTATAAGCAGAAAGTTCAACTGACTTGTCCATGTGAAACAGTATAAATGGGAAATGTAAATTGGAAGTATTAAATTATATTTAAACAAACATTGGCCAAGAATATTTTAATATATAATTAACCTGAAGTACCTTTCTCTTTGCCCTTCTGGTTTATGAGCCTCGTATCCTCAGACTACTGTGGTATCCATGTGAGTGTACCCCTCACTCTAATTTCTCTAACCTCTCTTCTGAGACACAATCATTCTTATTATCTTATTGTCCCCATTCTTGCATATCCTTTCCGTAAATGGTGCTTGAAATTGCTCATCATATTCCAGATGGGGTCTCAGCAGCCCTTTTTACACTGCCATAATAATCTCTTCTGATTCATGCTCTCTTCTCTCCATCTCAGTGCTCCACTAGCTTTCTGAACTGAGCTCTCTTGTTGTTGCCAACCCTCGTTACAACATCTTCCTTCTCCTTTGATGAGATATTTAATCATCTCCTTTGTAACAAATGCTAATGCTATAGTGTTACTACACAGTCTGATTAGCTACAGTAGCATACTTCACTTGCGTACAGCATGGAGCCGCCTTCAGCAGGTGCGAATGGCTCTTGTACTCTGGCTTTGAGTCCTGCAGAGCGAAGGCAGTGTGCTTCTAGCAGCAATTAACATACTTTGGCACTGTTGTTGTAGCCGTGTTGGTCCCAGGATAGAGATACAAAGCAGGTAAGGTAATATCTTCTTTGGAACAGAAAGTCCTGTGGCACCTTTAAGACTAACAGATGTATGGGAGAATAAGCTTTCGTGGGTGAATGCTTATGCTCCAAGCATATGCTTATGCTGCATCCGACGAAGTGGGCATTCACCCACGAAAGCTTATGCTCCAATACATCTGTTAGTCTTAAAGGTGCCACAGGATTCTTTGTTGCTTTTTACAGATCCAGACTAACACGGCTACCCCTCTGATACATATCTTCTTTGGACAAACTCCTGCTGGCAGAGCCGACCTTAGCAAGAGCGGGGCCTGATTCCACCCCCAGGAATCGGTCCGCGCTCCGGCCAGGGTTGCAGGGTTTGGGTCCGGGCCCGGGGGTGCTCGGACGGCACTGCTCGGCCAGGGCTGGGCCGGAGTTGCTCGACCGGGGACGGCGCCCCGGGGCCCGAGCCAGAGCCGCCGGAGCCGCTCGGGCCGGGGATGCTCAGCTGGGGCCGGAGCCGCGGGGCTGGGCTGGTGATGCTCTGGCGGAACCGGGGACGGTGCCTGGGCCGGAGTTGGTCGTCTGGCGCCGGGGCAGAGCTGGGCCAGCGTGCTCGGCCGGAATCGGGGCCGGCACCCCGGGGCCGGAGTCAGGGCTGCTTAGCCGGCGCCAGGGCCGGGCTGGCGCCGCAGGGCCGGGCTGGTGCACTCGGCCGGAACTGGGGCCAGTGCCCTGGGGCCCGAGCCGGACAGGAGGCAGAGCCACTTGGCCGGGGCCGGGCCAGCGCTCCGGGGCCTGAGTTGGGCCGGAGACAGAGCCGCTCAGGCCGGGCCGGTGCACTCAGCCCCGGGGCCCGAGCCGGGCTGGAGCCAGAGTCGCTGGAGGTGCTCGGCCGGGGCCGGACTGAGCCGTGCCGCACCTCCCCGGAGCCCTCTTTGCCCCCCCCCCCGCCCCAGCTTACCTGCTGCTGCCCGCCTGCCCCTGCTTCTTTTCAGACTTCCCGCGAACATCTGATTTGCAGGAAGCAGGGGAGGGGGAGGAGCAGGGGGGCGGAACGTTCAGGGAGGGGAAGATGGGGAAGTCAGCTGGGGGCGGGGTGGACAGCTGCGGGGCCATCTTAGGCGTGGGGCCCGATTCAGCCGAATTAGCTGAATCGGCCTAAAGCCGGCCCTGCCTGCTGGTGAAGGAGACAAGTTTTTGAACTACAAAGAGCTCTTCCTCAAGTCTGGGAAAGGTACTCAGAGAATCACAGCTAAATACAAGGTCAAACACAGTTTAGCATAAGTGGTTAGCACACATTCTAAGGAACCATTCAAAGTGAAGTGGCCCGTTAACACCCCTCCAGTTACAGGACAAAGGGGGATTTATGGTTTATTACAACAGTCTGTAATCCACTAACCACTTATGCTGAACTATGTTTGACCTTGTATTTAGTTGCAACTCTGAGCCCTAGTCTATACGACAGAGTTATGTCGACACAAGGCAGCTTAAATCAACCTAACCATGGAGGTGTGCATACTACAATGCTCCTCCCACTGCTTTAACTCGCCTGCTACACCTACCTAAAACTACCACCTCAGCGAGAGGTGTAGCACTTAGTGTAGGGTGACCAGATAGCAAGTGTAAAAAATCACGACAGGGGGTGAGGGGTAATAGGTGCCTACATAAGAAAAAAAAAAACAAACCCAAAATCGGGACTGTCCCTATAAAATTGGGACATCTGGTCACTCTAACTCAGTGGTTCCCAAACTGGGGTTCGCGAACCCCTGGGGGTTCGCAGAACGTTACAGGGGGTTCGCAAGAAAAAATTCATTAACGGCGGCCAGAGGACCCCAGCACTGGAGGCAGCAGGTGGGACCTGGTTGCAGGGCAGACAACCAGAGCCCCAGCGAGAGCAGGGCCGTGCAGTTGGGGCTGGCAGCCCAAGCCCTGCCCCCATCAGAGCGGGAGCTGGCAGCGCGAACCCCAGCGCTCCGGCAGGGCTGGCAGCCTTGAACCCCAGGGAGAGTGGGGCCGGGCAGTTGGGGCTGGCAGCCTGAGCCCTGCCCCCCATCAGCGGGGGAGCCAGCAGCCCGAGCCTGAGGGAGAGCGGGGCCGGGCAGTTGGGGCCGGCAGCCCAAGCCCTGCCCGTCAGCAGGGGAGCCGGCAGCCCAAGCCCCAGGGAAAGTGGGGCCAGGCAGTTGGGGCTGGCAGCTCGAGCCCTGCCCCCATCAGCGCGGGAGCTGGCAGCGCGAACCCCAGCGCTCCGGCAGGGCTGGCAGCCCTGAACCCCAGGGAGAGCGGGGCCGGGCAGTTGGGGCTGGCAGCCTGAGCCCTGCCCCCCATCAGTGGGGGAGCCAGCAGCCCGAGCCTCAGGGAGAGCGGGGCCGGGCAATTGGGGCCGGCAGCCCAAGCCCTGCCCGTCAGCGGGGGAGCCGGCAGCCCGAGCCCCAGGGAAAGCAGGGCCGGGCAGTTGGGGCTGGCAGCTCGAGCCCTGACCCCTGTCAGCAGGGCAGCCAGCAGCCCAAACCTCAGCGCTCCGGCAGGGCTGGCAGCCCCGAGCTCCTTGACTGCGGGGCCGGGCAGTTGGGGCCGGCAGCCTGACCCCTGCCCCCCATCAGTGGGGGAGCCGGCAGCCAGAACCCCAGGGAGAGCAGGGCCAAGCAGTTGGGGCCAGCAGCCCGAGCCCCAGCAGTCAGCGGGACCTGCAGCACAAGCTCAGTGGAGCTCAGTTGACCGGGGCGGTCAATGGGGTCCAACAGCAGGAGCCCCAGGGAGTGTGGATCCAGCAGCCCAGGCCCGGCACAGGGCCAGTAGCCTGAGCCCTGTGGTGGGCAGGGTGGCAGCTGAGACCCCCATACCTGCAGGTGGCAGCTCAGACTCCTGTCTTTGTCAGACAGGGGAAGTTGGCATGGAGGGCAGAGTTAGCAGGAGCAATGCTGTACGTGGGGGATGGTCCAAGCTAATTTGTCCCTTGCAGGACACCCTCCTAGGGAGAAACCTCGTGGCGGAAGAAAAGCTGTTTGGGAGCCAAACCAGCCGGAAGCACGTTGTAGCCAGTGTGGCAGTGTTAAGGTGCCTTTGTAATTGTCATTTTCTCTGGAGTGCTGTTTTGCTTCAGTGAGACTTGAGTGAATCTTCTCATTTTCTAGTTTGTTGGTTGTTAGAAGTCTCTCTGTGTTGTTTTTATTAGAACTTTTGTACACAGGTTCAATGGATAAGTGGCTGAAAAAGGAAAGTGTAAAGACGCAAGAATCAGCTAGTGTTTCCTCAAGTCCACACTGTGGAAAATCTACGTCTAATGATCATGATGGTCCCGGAAAGTCACTTAACAAAGCAAAGAAAATATGATGATGATTATATAAAATATGGCTTTACATGCATTGGTAATCAAGAATGTCCAAAACCACTGTGTGTGATTTGTGGTGATGTTCTAGGAAACAGCAGCTTCAAACCTTCTCTACTTCGGCGCCATTTAGAAACCAGGCATCCTGCACAACTCGACAAGCCTGTTGATTTTTTCAAGCGAAAATTAGCTGAGAGGAAAAGTGACATTACCAGTTTTATATCCAAAGCAAGTACTGATAATGAAAATGCACTTGAAGCATCATACCGCATGAGCTACCGAGTAGCAAAAGCATCAGAAGTCCATACCATAGCAGAGAGCTTGATTGGTCCATGTATAAAAGACGTAGTTCATTGCATGCTCGGAGAAAAGGCTGCAAAAAGGATTGACATGGTACCTTTGTCCAATAATACATTGTCACGAAGAATTAATGACATGTCAAATAACGTAGAGACCACAATTGTACAGAGAGTGAAAAATAGTCCATATTATGCTATACAGTTGGATGAATCAACTGATGTAGCTAATGTAGTTATTTTGCTACTGTTTGCACGTTATGTGAATGAAGCTCTGGTTGAAGAAGACTTGTTGTTTTGCCGACCACTGGAAGAACGTACAACTGGAGAAGATATCTTCAATCTGACTAATGCATATTTTCAAGAAAAGGAAATAGATTGGTCTCGTTGCCTAGGCATTTGCACTGATGGGGCCACATCAATGACGGGGAAGTATACGGGATTTGTAGCTCGAACAAAAAAAAGTTGCATCAAAAGTCTCTTGGACTCATTGCAGCATCCCTAGACAAGCCCTCGCAACAAAACACATGCCTGAGGGACTGAAGGAAGTGATGGACAATGCAGTGAAAAGGGTGAATTTCATAAAATCATGGCCAACAAATTCCAGAATATTTCACATACTTTGTGAAGAAATGGGTAGTATACACGATTGTCTGTTGACCCATACTGAAGTTAGATGGCTCTCACGGGGCAAAATCCTGGTGCGCTTGTTTGAGCTTAGAACGGAAATCCTAGTTTTTTTCAACAGCCACCCTTTCCACCTTGCCAGCTGTATGGAAAATAATGTCTGGCTCCAGAGCCTAGCTTATTTAGCAGATATTTTCTCAAGAATTAATAACCTAAATTTATCTCTTCAAGGTCTCAATATAACAGTTTTCAATGTGCAAGACCGAGTTGAATCCATGATAAAGAAGTTGCAGTTCTGAGAAAGTTGTTTGGAAAACAATCAAACTAAGTGTTTCAGTAATCTTCATGACTTCCTGGCAGAACACAAACTTCAGTTGGATCAGTGCACTAACTGCACAGCTAAAAGGACTTTGCACAACATTCAGGGATTACTTTCCAGCTATATCAGGTGATAATGACTGGATTCGCAACCCTTCTGATGATACCACTTTCTCAACACAGATATTGAACACTGAGGAAAAAGAGAAATTGATTGAGATCTCCTGTGATTACGAACTGAGAAGGAGTTTCAGAAATCTGTCATTGATCAGCTTTTGGCTGAGTTTAAGAGTACCCCCTTCTGGCAGAAAAAGCTGCTGCAGTTTTGTTACCATTTTCAACAACATACTTATGCGAGAAAGCGTTTTCCTCGTATGCACATCTGAAAACGAAATACAGAAACAGACTTGATGCCGAACCAGACCTGAGACTATCTTTCTCCAAAGGTTCCGGACTTCAAAGAGCTATGCAGAGCAAAGCAAGCGCATCCATCACACTGAGGAAATTTAAATTTAAAACCCTGAAAATATTCATTTCTAGAAGGAGGTTCACGAGATTTCACAATTTAGAAAAAGGGGTTCACGGGCTGTTAAAGTTTGGGAACCACTGCTCTAACTTAATGCAACATAGAGCAACATGGTGTCAGTGTAGACGCTATGTGCTTATGTCGACCTAAATGGCCTCCAGGAGGTGTCTCACAATGCCCACCATGACTGCTCTGCTCACCATTTTGAACTCTGCAGCCAGATACACAGGTATACACATCATCCCTTTTAAAGCCCCGGGAAGTTTTCAAATTGCTCTTCCTGTTTGCTTGACACAGAGAGTTAACATAGAAACTGCCCGGCTCCACACAGCCTGGAGTACACCGGAGATGGTGAATCTGTCAGGTCTGTGGGCAGAGGAGGCTGTGCAGTTACAGCTGTTTTCCAGCCACAGGAACTTCGACATCTATGGCCAAATCGCTTGGGGCATGGAAGAGAAGGACTATGATTGGGACATGCCACGTAAAAATCAAGAAGCTGTGGCAGGCATACCAGAAGGCCAGGGAGGCAAATAGCCATAGACATGCTGTTTCTATAAGGAGCTGCATGTCATCCTCGGTGGCAATCGCACCACCACTGTTAAGACTTCTGTGAATACTTTGGGTGGAGAGGGTTGGAGTCACTGGAGTGAACCCCAAGGACGATGTGCTGGACAAGGAAGTGGAGATGGAGGAGGATTGGGGGCAGGTGACAGAGAGATCCAGTGGCATGGCGAGCCAGACCTCTTTTTGATTCTTGAGCAGTCTAGCCACTCCCAGCAGTCCAGCTGTTCTGAGCCTAATGCAGGGGAGGGAACCCCTGGAAAGTACTCACTCAGTTTGCTTCAATGCTGCAGGGACACATCGGCTCAGGTACTATTTTTTTTAATCAGGCTAGAAGAGTTAGTGAAATAACTAATACAGGTACACTTACTATCTGCTTCTCATTCCCCTGTACAGCTAGGCAGAGGGAGCCCTGTGGAACAGTTTGATTATGCACACCAGGATGTTCCATGAATTCTCCATAGAGATCTCCAGGAAAGTTTTCTGGAGGTAATCTGCAATCCTCTGCTGAAAGTTTCTTAGGAGGGCTGCCTGGTTTCATCCCCACGATAGGATACTTTGTCATGCCACTCAGCAATTACTTCAGCAGGCATCACTGCAGTGCAGGCTAACAGCATATGGACCTGGTCAGCAGCCAGATGCATGCAAGAGCTGTTCCACTGCAGCCATGGTTACCCTCAGAAGTGAAATATCAGCTACAATCACCATCGCTGGTGGAAAATGGTTCCAGTATTCAGTACAATAGCATTCTGCGCTTGTACTGATAATCCAATGCTACTCCCACTTGTTATCCCATCTTGTCCCTTCCCTCCCAGGCCATGGTCACCATGGCTGGGGCTGCCACCGTGCTCTAAGACTACCAAGGGAAAGCAAGAAAGTTGCGCTTGTAACTTCTTTGGATCAAGGAGTGTAAGTGCACTGATACTGTTTCTTTACAAGCTGCAGATGTGGCCTTGAGGGTCTCTTCATGCACACCGGTGGAGTGGCTTGGCCAGATAAGGAGGAGAAAGAAGAGGACTGAAGAAGACATGTTCCAGGAGGTCCTGCAAGCCTCTGGTACTTCAGATTATGAGCAGAGAGCTTGGAGGGTGGCAATCAATGAGAAAATAGAGAGAGATAGTGAGGACAGGAAAAGTGGGCAGCAGGAGGTAACACTGCTCAGGGAGCAAACAAACATGCTGCAGTCTCTGATTGACCAGGATGAACACATCCATCCTAGTCTCCCACTACAGCCCACAGAGAACTGCATTCCAGGACCTCCCTTTGCTCCCCCTCCTCCACTTTCCATATATCTTCCAGGGCCACAGCAGTACCCAAGGCGGGCCACAGCAGTACCCAAGGCACTCCACCCCGCCGGAGATGAAACACATTAACAGCTGCACACACACCAGTGAGGCTTCACAGCTGGGTGTATGTGCTTGTGAATTCTCTGTTTCTTCCCCTTTAAAGGTACTTTTCCCTGTATGCATGAAGTTTACCTCAGCATTACATGGGTAATGTTTGCATGGATGTGGAATAAAAATCTACTTATGGAAACTGAATCTACTATTCTCCAAAATTGTCTGATGCTAACAGACAATAGCAATAGGTGCCTTTGCATTGTTACAGTAGCAAACACTGTCATTACAAGGTTTGGTGGCAGCAGCGATCCTTCAGGGTGGTTTTTTTTTTTTTGTGACCAGGACAAGGCAATTTTCCTCAAAAGTGATAGTTCCTTCTCTGACAAGTCTTCACCAACATGGTGCCAAAAAACAATGCCACGCTGTTACATTACATCAACACACATTACTGTGGCTCATTGTTAAAATGCTCCTTCAAAGCCTTCCTGATCCAAACAGCTGCCCTTTAAGCCCCTCTTATAGCACTGATATCTGGCTGCTCAAAATCAGCAGACAGACGATCCACCTCCATGTTCCATCCCTGAGGAAACTTCTCCCCCTTTGCTTCACATATATTATGAAGCGCATAGCAGACAGCTATAATCATGGGGATATTGACCTGAATGAGGTCTAATCTCCTGAGGAGACAGCATCAGTGACCCTTTAAGCAACCAAAGGCACATTTAACTATCATTCTGCACCTTCTGAGCCAGTTGTTGCAGTGCTCCTTGCTGCTGTCAAGGTAGCCGGTGTATGACTTCATGAGCCATGGGAGCAAGGGGTAGGCTGGGTGGCCCAGGAGCACTACTGGCATTTCCACATCCCCAATGGTAATCCTCTGGGCTGGAAAGAAAGTCCCTGCTTGCAACTTTCTGTAAAACTGACGAATCTCAACATTTGTTATCAATTCATTCCATTTAATACCTAGTATTTGTCTAAGGCACCAGCTTTAATAGGCATTTAGACTGGTTGGTGGATTTCCAGCTTTCACATCCATATATCAAGATAGAAGTAACATTTCAATTGAAGGTTCATTATTTGGTCTTTAAGTTGTAGATTTTCAATGACCAAATCTTGTTTACACAGCTGCAGCCTTGCCAATTTGTGACATTTCCTTCTGGACATCCCCACTGGCTTGCATGTTACTGCCAAGATATGTGAATTGACTCACTTCTTGTATTCCTTTGCCTTCTTAAGAAATGCTTGAGTTGGTAGTTGCTGGGGTTCTCATTAGAATTGTTTTTTCATAACTGTTAACCTTTTTTTGCGATGCAGAACAGTTAAGTCTTTACTTTCATGTCGGCTGAGCTGTCACTTAGAAGAGCAACATCATCTGCAAGATGTAAATATTCTAATATGTTTAACCATTCGCTCAAGCCTGCATTTTCTTTACTGTGCATGTTGCACCTTGCTATAAACCCTTGATTAGTTTTGCTGGCATACCAATAACACTTCAGGATGTTCTAGAATGAATCACAACAGAGGTTATCAAATGTTTGTTTGAATTATGAAGTTTATGATGAGTAGTTCTTGCTATTCAATGCTCTCTTCTATGATTATTCTTAGGATAAAAATATGATTGACAAATGATCTTCTGCTCTTCCCTAACCTTTGTCTCAACCACTTGCTTTATTCTGCTTATGATGATACTGCAGAAGACTACCTATCGCTAAAAGGAGATGCTGCTATTGCTTAGGTCACTTTTCTTTGGTATTTTGATTATAATGCCTTTCCCATTGTCAGGCGGCTTTTCCTGGTCCCATACTTTGTTGAAAAGTTCAGCAATTTTATCAATAGGCTCACAGCAAGCTTTCACTGTTTCCCCCAGGACATGATCTTCACCTGCAGCTTTCCCAAGTTTTAATTTTATTGCCTCTTGCACTTTACAAAAATTGCTCTCACACTTCTGTTTATTTGATACTTCACTGCAGCCCAAACTACATAAAGAAAAGTTAATTTAGAAGAATTTGGATCTATTTGAGACAACTAGAATGTCTCCTGTATCTTAGCAGGAAGTAACTAGTATACTGAATCCAATATAAAAAGAAGAACAGGAGTACTTGTGGCACCTTAGAGACTAACAAATTTATTAGAGCATAAGTTTTCGTGGACTACAACCCACTTCTTGGGATGCATATTTGTGTGGCTTGTTCCATGACATGATCTACTTCCCCGGTGAAGTGTCCTTGTTTGGCAAAGGTGATTTTAAGTGTGATGAGGTGTGTATCCCAGCCTTTCTCCTTAGACCATATTCTATGGTATCTGAGTGCCTGGCTGTAGATAACAGATTTCTTGGTGTGTTTGGAGTAATTACTGGATCTGTGAGGGTAAGTGTGGTGATCTGTGGGCTTCCCGTATCTAGTTGTCTGTATGGTCACATTGTTGAAACTGACTGTGGTGTCCAGGAAGTTGATGCTGGTGTGGGAGAGTTCTAGAGAGAGTTTGATGGATGGGTAGTGGTTATTGAAGTTGTGGTGGAAATTATGAGGGAGTTTAGGTTGTCTGTCCAGAGGAGGAAAATAATATCCAT
>NC_048307.1:45080364-45095251 GCF_013100865.1 Trachemys scripta elegans
CTTATGCTCTAATAAATTTGTTAGTCTCTAAGGTGCCACAAGTACTCCTGTTCTTCTTTTTGCGGATACAGACTAACACGGCTGCTACTCTGAAACCTGAATCCAATATATTGAACAGTGTGGGGAGCAATTTGGGATTACATGTTGAAGATGTAGAGGAAAAGGAATAGAAAACAGGTGGGGAAGGGGATAGAAGGAAGAGAACTTTTGTTCTTGCCACTAGCAAAAACCCAAATGATCTAGATTTCCGATCAAGCGGAGAGAAGAACCTAATCACCTAGTAATTTTGAAAATAATCAGTAGCAGTGGTATTTCTTATTTTCTTTGACGATTTGTACATGTTAATCTTCTGCCATTATAACTGGGCTCTGCTAAATAACTCAGTTCACATTTTGCAAGTGAAAACACAGTTTGTTTTCATTATGAGAAATTACTGGGAAATGTTTACATTTTTATTCATAAAAATGAATTATGATTCTAGCCAAACACATTAAATGTTCTTTACACATAGTAAATAACAATCCAAAGATGAGAAAAATGCTGCAAGTGATTGTCTTTCAAAATGTATTAAGAAAGCAGTGAAAAGCTAATCTGTTAGAGGACCTAACTAAAGCTAAATGTTCTTGACAGCCCCTCGAGCTGATATGGCAGATACCATTTACGCTGGGCTTTCTTTATTAGTTTTGCTTATGCTATTTCTCTGAAGTACATTATAACCCTAGATGATCACACACTAGGCTGGGGCACTTTATATAGTCAAAAGTGAGCATTGTTTAAGAATGTCAACATACAGGAAAATTAGGTAGCTCAAAGGACTGAATGAGTTATGGAGAGAATCATTCCTATGTCACCTGTTTGAAATCCACCAAGGCTGGAACGGATTCAACGCAGTTTCCAAAATCATAGCTGCGTGATCAGTGGCCTACAGACCCAAGCAAGTCTGAGATGATATTTCAATTCAGTGAGAGGAGAGAATGATCCCAAGAACATACCTTTTTTGCACATTTCAGCACATAAGACAAGGACTGAATAGATCCAGATACGGAACTATATAGGGCCAATGATTTCAATGGACACTCCATAAAATGCAGTTGGGGTTTTTATGTTAAAATGTATTTAATCTGTCGTTTTCTCATTTCTGGCAGATGACAGCTTGCATATAAAGCAACTGCTTAGAGGGAAGCCCAAAATATCAATACAATTTGAGGGTACCTACTGTTTGTCAGATAATCGTATCACCAAGGAGTTTTAGCGTAAGTTGATTACTGAGTTAATTATTCATCCTTTCCTTCAGAGCTAGGGACAAATACATGATTGGAAGGAAGGAAGGAATCAAATCAAAGACTTTAATTTTGTATATAAATTCCATTACAACCTAGAATTTCAACAGACTTACTTGCTTTGTTTTTGGGCTTTCCCTCTTGTAAAACTTTCTTGCTTTAGCTAGAGGAAGTGAAAAGTTGAGGTGGTGTCCCTGTTGCTGGCAAAAAGTGTGAAAACTGAGTAGAGAAGTAGGATTACAGTAGCCTACCACATACAGCAGGATTTTCATGCTCACACATAGCTATATTGTGATTAACAGTTCAGTGATCATTCCAAAACACCAACAGCTAACTGGAGCATAATTATTTGAGTAACTGGGAATGACTTCTTCCTCACTGATTATATAGCTTCCCTGCACTCAGAATGGAAAGACCATTCCATTGCAATACAATAGTCAATAATTTAGATTTGATGCAGAGGTGACTGCCTCATTAGGGCAGCTGGATTTTTCTAAAAGTCAAAATCTCTTCTGGATGATTCTTTTGCTGAACTTCCTTGAGTCCTGAAGCAAATTTTAAACAGCTAAGGTATAAGCTCCCGCCTAATAGTGCTTATAATGAATACAGCAACACAACCAGAACTAAATGGTGTCATGAATGCAATGCAATTGCACATACAATTATACTGTACTCCTAAAAGTATGAAACATGTGCCTCTAGAATAATGGTCTCCAACCTTCTTACACACAAGATCAACCCCACCCATTCCCCAAGGCCCTGCCCCTTCCCCAAAGCCCCACCCTGATCACTCCATCTCCCCCCTCCCTCCATTGCTCACTCTCCCCCACCCTCACTCACTTTCACCAGGCTGGGGCAGGAGGTTGGGGTTGGGTGTGGGCTCTGGGCTGGGCCGAGCCAAGGGGTTTAGCGTGTGGGAGGGAGCTCCAGGCTGAGCCTGGGGTAGGGGGTTGGAGTGCAGGAGGGAATGAGGGGTGCAAGCTCATGGAGGGAGTTTGGGTGTAGGAGGGGGCTCCAGGCTTGGGCAGAGTGTTGGAGTGCAGGAGGGAGTGCGGGCTCTGGGCTGGGGCAGGGGTTCAGGGTATAGGAGGGGCTTCGGGGTTCTGGCTCCAGTAAGGGGCTCAGGCTGGGTGTGAGCTCCCGCTGGGCGGCATTTATCTCAGGCAGCTCCCAGTCAGCAGCGCAGCAGGACTAAGGCAAGCTCCCTGCCTTCTCGGCCCCACGCTGCTCCCAGAAGCGGCCAACACACCCCTGCGGCCCCTGGGGGGAGCAGCATGTGGCTCCGCACGCTGTCACTGCCTGCAAGCACCGCCCCCGCAGCTCCCATTGGCCGCAGTTCCCCGTTCTGGGCCAATGGGAGCTGCAGGGGTGGTGCTTGCAGGCAGGAGCAGCGTACAGAGACCCCTGGCTCCCCCCAGGGGCCTTGGGGGCATGCTGGTCGCTTCCAGGAACTGCCTTAGCCCTGCTGTGCCACTGGACTTTTAGAGGCCGGAGATGACGATCGACTGGCAGAGGCTCCAGGATCGACCAGCCGATTGCGATCTACAGGTTGGCAACCACTGCTCTAGAACAAGCCATGGAGTCATGGCCCTTTTACACTATCAAAAAGCTCTATCAATTGCAGCACACACTTATGAATTTTTCCAGAGAAATATTTCTCCGTGTATTGGTTATGAATATTAAAACAAAATACACTTAACCCATTTAAATGTTCCAGGTTTTCTTAAAACATTCAAGAACAATTCAAATTTGGGCTACAAGCAAGTATGTGAAATTTCACCTCAAACTAGTATAGAGAAGGTTACAGAAAGTGTGACTTTTGAATGAAATGGTTCTTTCATCCTTAGCTATACGGTTACTACACAACACAATTTGGCAAATAGTATGTCACATGACAATTTTACTGGATATTGTGATCCAATCATTTAACAACAAAACCTGCTGAAGACCACCTTACCTCCAAATTTAAAATCTAGTCCTTAACACAGAATTAATGTACAGTAACTTCTCACTTAACGTTATAGTTATGTTCCCGAAAAATGCGACTTTAAGCGAAACTATGCTAAGCGAATCCAATTTCCCCATAAGATTTAATGTGAATGAGAGGGTTAGGTTCCAGGGAAATTTTTTTCACCAGACAAAAGACAACATTATCTATCTATCTATATAGACACACACCCACGCAGCGTAAGTTTTAAACAATTTAATACTGGTACACAGTGATGATGATTGTGAAGCTTGGTTGAGGTAGAGGAGTCAGAGGGTGGGATATTTTCCAGGGAATGCCTTATTACTAAATGATGAACTAGCATTTGGCTGAGCCCTCAAGGGTTAACTCATTGTTTGTAGCCTCACTCTACAAGGCAGCAGGCATGGAGGGAGGGGAGAGAGCATAGCAGATGGAGACACAGAGAGTGTGTGTGTGTGTGTGTGTGTGTGTGTGTGTGTGTGTGTGTGTGTGAGAGATGCACATTTCCCCTTTAAGTAGCTGACCCAGTCTTAAATACACTGCCTTGTTAATTAGATCATCTTGCTGAGACCACAGCTGCTGTCTGGAAGCTCTCTCCGTCCTGAACCCTGTTGTGTGTCCCCCGTGCTCTATGGAAATGGGGTAAGTGGGGTGCAGGAACAGGGGGGAGGGGGACACCCTGACATTAGCCCTCCACTTCCCCCCTACAGTGAGCAGGAGTCTCTGGGAGCAGCTCCAAGGCAGAGGGGAGAGCAGCACATGGCAGTTGGGGGAGGGACCGCTGAATGCCAGCAATTGCTAGCCTGCTGGGCAGCTGCAGCACAGGGAACTTAGGGGAGTGGGAAGCTGATAGGGGGGCTGCCGGTCCACCCTGATTCCAAGCCCCCACCAGCTAGCTTCAATGGGCTGCTCTTCCTGCAAGCAGTGGACAAAACAGGCGGCTGCCAAACAATGTTAGAAGGGAGCATTGCACAACTTTAAAACGAGCATGTTCCCTAATTGATCAGCAACCTAACAACAAAACAACGTTAACCGGGACGACTTTAAGTGAGGAGTTACTGTAACTGCCATGATTTAAGGAGGAAACGTGGCGGGGGGGGGGACTTTTCAGCTTCATGGAAGACTGAACTTACTTGGCTGAGATCAGCTTTACGGGGGGCGATAGCTCAGTGGTTTGAGCATTGGCCTGCTAAACCCAAGGTTGGGAGTTCAATCCTTGAAGGGGCCACTTAGGGATCTGGGGCAAAATCAGTACTTGGTCCTGCTAGTGAAGGCAGAGGGCTGGACTCAATGACCTTTCAAGGTCCCTTCCAGTTCTAGGAGATAGGATATCTCCATTAATTTTTTTTTTAAGCCAATTGCATAATGTGGAAGAAAAGCCACAGTTTACTGCAACAGCTCCCAAATCAGAACCCAACTAATCACAGAAATGTATGACATCCACAAGAACCACTTAAATATGAAATCATGACACCATCAAATCAGAATGAAAAGAAACTGCCCTCATCACACCAAGCATTCAAATCCTAATAGCCTTGGCTTTAAATTGTTGTGCAGCAATTTGAGATTAACTTCCTTTGGTTAAATTGGGTTTTGTTAAAGCTTTTGATGTTAAGAAAATGCTGAACTGTGTATGCTCAAGTAAGTCCTTTTGAACAATGGAACTGTCACATTAAAAGCTATATATTTTTAAGTAGATAAAACATTAGTCCTTAGAGACTAACAGCAGACCAGCTTCAGGGTATTAAAACAAAGCTGGTTTTCAACTGAATGTAAACAATGCCTCATTGTGTTTCGTTCTTGTAATTCAAATACACTTGAGCCAAGTTTCAAACTCTCCTCAAGCTTAGATTTGCTCAGTCCACCCCAATTTAACATTTACAACACGAGCAAATAGGAAAAGCCTTGAAGTTCCTTAATGTCACTCTCCCCTAAAGAATATAAGTCAAGAAGACTGAAGAAACTGCTTTAATCGGGGAAGCCAAATTATGTATTGCACTTCCAAAGAACTAGAGCATCAGCTATTGAAAATATTGTCATAGAATCATAGCAATGTAAGGCTGGAAGGGACCTCGAAGGGTCATCTAGTTCCGTCCCCGGTGCTAGAGCAGGATCTAGACCATCTCTGAAAGATGTTTGCCCAAACTGTTCTTCAAAATCTTCAACAACAGGGATTCTACAGCCTCCCTTGGAAACCTAACTATCCTTATATTCAGAAAGATTTCTCTAATATCTACTCTTAGGCCCCGTATACACTGGCAAGTTTCTGCGCAGTAAAGCAGCTTTCTACACTAACTCCCGAGGTGTACACACTGCCAAGCCACTTAGTGTGCAGAAACTGTGCAGTTGTAGAGCTCTGAAAACACCACCCCAACAAGAGGCATAGAGCTTTCTGCGCCGGAGCTACAGCACCGCGGTGCCAGTGTAGACACAGTGGGGATTATAGAGCTGTGATTGGCCTCCTGGAGGTGTCCCACAATGCCTGTTCTCACCTCTCTGGTCATCAGTTTGAACTCTACTGCCCTGCCCTCAGGTGACCAACCGTCAGCCCCACCCTGTACAGTCCTTTGCAAATTTGAAAGTCCCCTTCCTGTTTGCTTGGTGATGTGTGCAGTGGTCTCAGCGCATCTTTCCAGGTGGCCATGCCTGCTCCACGCATCAGGCGATCTTCTGCTTGGAGGAATGCCGAGCTACTGGACTTGATCGGCATTTGGGGAGAGGAAGTTGTCCAGTCCCAGCTGCACTCCAGCCGTAGGCATTAGGATACCTACGGACAGATTTCATGATGCATGATAGAAAGGGGCCATGACCGGGACACATTGCAATGTAGGGTAAAAGTGAAGGAGCTGTGGAATGCCGACCACAAGGCGGGGGAGGCAAACCACCACTTCAGTGCTGCGCCCACAAGCTGCCTGTTCTCCAAAGAGCTGGACGCTATAATCAGTGGCAACCCCACTTCCACTGCGAAGGCCCCTGTGGATACTTCGTTGGCTCACGTGCCAGTCGAGAGTGAACCGAGCCAGGAGGAGGAAATCTTGGACGAAGATGGGGAGAGGGACCCAGAAGCAGAGGATGGCTCAAAGGCCCGAGAGGCATGCAGTCAGGAGCTCTTTTCTACCCTGGAGGAGCCTAGCCAGTCACAGCCGTCTGATCTTGGCGAAGCGCAAACAGGAGAGGAGGCCCCGGTAAGTGGATCTGATTTTGGGAATTGATGAAGCAATTTGTTGGGGGCAGGAGCGTTGTAGAAAACAGGCTGGTCTACCACTGCATGCCTATTCTGAGCAGCGGAACAAGCTGTTGATAGACTCCCTCACTTCACGGGAATCTCCCTCAGAGATCTCCAGGAAGCTCTCATGGAGATACTGGGCAATCTGCTGCAGCAGGTTCTTTGGCAGGGCTGCTTTGTTTCTTGCCCCATTAACGGTAACTTTCCTGCACCACTGTGCCGTCACGGGGTGGGGTGGGGGGACGACAATTGCTGCACACAGGTGCCAGGGCGGAAGCCACAGGCTTGGAGAAGACCCTCCCTCGATTCCCTGCTCACTCTCAGCAGCGAAATATCTTCCATAATGATCACATCCTGTTGAAAGTGTGGGGACAGGAATGATTATCAGGCCCCCACCTACAGTGCTGGTTCTCCCCAAGAGCCACGTGCACAGTGTACAGCAGGATCCGGGAAGAGTGATTTACACTGCCCCTGCGGCTACTCACCATTTTGGGGGTCTTGTGGCTCACGTGTGCTTGCCTGGGGTCAGCCCGTTTGTGACAGGTGTGTGAGTACTGGCTGTGTTTTAAAGCACTGAATCAGTGTTGTCTGTGTTTCAAAAAATACTGCTTCTGTAAAATGTTGCATTTAAGCTTCACAGAGATGACCTTGGGAGCCCAGCCTCCTGCTTTGTCATTGGTGGAAGAATGGCTGAGCAGAATTAGAAAGCGGACACAAAGAACTAAGGAGAACTTCCTGCGTGAGGTTATTATGCACTCCGCCACTGAGAAACAAGAATTGAAGGAGTGGCAGGACAGCTAGAAGAGCGACTGAAAGGAGAATGAGGCACACCAGAAAGAAGCCATGGAGCAGCTCTTTAACGTTATGGAGTGCCAAGTGGACACGCTCCAGGTGATACTAGCTCTTCAAACCAAGCAGCTCCACGCCCACCCTCCCCTGCAGCCGCTGTTGCAAAACTGTTTCCCGTGCGCCCCCCAGACACCGCCAACACTCTATCATCAGCCTCCTGGCTCCACTCTACCCGCAGCATTCAACTCATCCCTCCTCACAGTCCAGCACTGTGGACTCTCACTACCCACTGCACTCAACACCCATTCCTCTGCAGTTTGGCCCTGCTGAAGTACAGCACCTGCTGCATTGTACTCCAAAGGAGAAGGTTGTGTATGATCCCTGGACATACACAAATCTGTAGCTGTCTCGGGACCCCTCCTTCTCTGGAGACCTTCCCTTCCTCCATCCCACTTCCCCCTCCCTGCTCATGAATTTTTTCGTTTGACTCTCTCCTCAGATTGTTGTCTTTTAATAAAAGAATTGTGTTGGTTTGAAAGCAATTTTTATTCTATTAAGTGAAAGCAAAAAGAGCACTGCAAAGCAACATACAATTATGTTAAGCCCCCTTCTTGCATCATGTGCACCAATCACCTCCTAGCATTACAAACACTGCAATCTCGACCATAGCAACAAATATTAGTGGCTTTCAGCTTCAAATTGCTGCCTCAAGTCATCCCTGATCTGTGCGGTGCCCCTCTAATAGCCCTGGTTTCTGGTTGTTCAAACTCAGCCTCCAGGCACTGAGCCTCTGTGGTCCAGCCCTGAGTGAAGCTTTCTCCCTTCCCTTCACAAATATTATGGAGCATACAACACGCGATTATAAGCATAGGAATATTGTCTTTGGCCAGGTCCAGCTTCCCATACAGGCATTGCCAGTGGGCTTTTAAATGGCCAAATGCACACTCAGTCATCTGCACTTGCTCAGCCTGTTGCCGAACCGCTCCTTGCTGCTGTCAAGTTGCCTGGTGTATGGCTTCATAAGCCACGGCATTAAGGGGTAGGCGGGGTCTCCCAGGATCACAATGGGCATTTCGATTTCCCCTAGGGTGATCTTCTGGTCTGGGAAGAACATCCCTGCTTGCAGCTTCTTCAACAGGTCAGTGTTCCGAAAGATGCGTGCATCATGCATCCTTCCGGACCAGCCTGCATTAATGTCTGTGAAATGCCCACAGTGATCGACAAGCACCTGGAGAACCATTGCAAAATACCCCTTGCAATTAATGTACTCTGTGGCTAGGTGGTCTCGTATCAGAATTGGAATATGCGTGCCATCTATCACCTCTCCGCAGTTAGGGAAGCCCATTTGTGCAAAGCCATCCACCATGTCACGCTCGTTGCCCAGAGTCATGGTCTTTCGGAGCATGATGCGATTAATGGCCCTGCACACTTCCATCAACACGAGTCCAACTGTCGACTTTCCCAATCCAAACTGGTTAGCGACCAATCGGTAGCAATCTGGAGTAGCCAGCTTCCACAGTTCAATTGCCTCGCACTTTTCCAACGGCAGGGCAGCTCCCATTCTCGTGTCCTTGCGCAAGCTTATCACACAGTCCCATGAATGTGGCTTTCCTCATCCGAAAGTTCTGCAGCCACTGCTCGTCATCCCAGATGTGTATGACGATGTGATCCTACCACTCAGTGCTTGTTTCCCAAGCCCAAAAGTGGTGTTCCACTGTGGTCAGTGCCTCTGTGAATGCCAGAAGCAATCTCGTGTTGTAGCTACTTCACATGGGGAGATCAAGGTCGCATTCCTCTTGCCTTGCAGTTTAAGGAATAACTCCACTGCCACTCGTGATGTGTTAGTCAGAGCGAGCAGCATACTGGTCAGCAGTTCAGGATCCATTCCTGCAGTCCGAAAGAGGTGCGCAGTACACAAACCACTGAAAGATGGTGCCAAATGTGGACGGAAGCACAGGGACTGCTGGGATGTGAAACAATGCATCACGGGGCATTGGGACTGGACCCAGGATGCCCCGCGAACCCCTCCGCATTCCCATAAGTCTTAGAGCACCTCTCTCTTTTGCCACTATGAGATAGCTGCCCAGAGTGCACCGCTCCAAATAGCGCTGCAAGTGCCGCAAGTGTGAACATGCTATTGCGCAGGCAGCTGTCAGTGTGAACACACAACAGCGGTTTTCCTTCTGTGCTCTCTGAGCGGTGCTGTAACTGCCGGGCTGTAACTTTGCCAGTGAAGACGTGCCCTAAATCTCCCTTGCTGCAGATGAATCCCATGACTTCTTGTCCTTCCTTCAGTGGACACGGAGAACAACTGATCACTGTCCTCTTTATAATAGCCCTTAACACATCTGAAGACTTCAGGTTCCCCTTCAGTCTTTTCACAAGACTAAACATGCCACTTTTTTATTTTTTATTTTTCCCTTTTTTTAAACTTTTCTTCATAGGTCAGGTTTTCTATTACCTACCCACGGACAGCAGGCATAATAGGCCAGGGGAGGCTCTGCCTCCCACGGCGCTGTCGCAGCTGCCGAACCCTCAAGTTGCAGGGTTTGACAGTGAAGTTTTTGCTTTTATTATGCCCCATGCAGGTTCCAGGGTGGTTGAGGAGGTACATACCACCTCCTCAGCCTCCCTGGAACCTGCATGGGGCATATCAAAAGTATCTTCTACAGATGCTTTTCCCCTGGGCGGTGGGTGGGTTGGGTCCGGCCTGCGGGGGGGGGGGGGGGGAAGAGGACAGCACAGCTGCGACCAGCCCCAGGCTCCTCTGGGGGGGTTGGCCAGCCCTGCTGGGCTCCTCCACTTGGGGCTTTGGCCAGCCCAGCCAGGGCTCTTCCGGGCAGCGGGGAGCCCGGGGCTCCTCTGGGTGGGAACTTGTGGCTCTGTCCCGGGGGCGGGGGGGGGGGGGGGTCGCAAGGGGTCTTGGAGCTCCAGCCATGGAGAGGGCATGGGTGCAATGGGTGGAGCTGGGGGCTCCACCCATGAACTTACCATTTTTGTGGCTCTCCTCTGGACTCTCCCATTTGTCCATATATTTCTTAATGTATAGCACCCAGAACTGGACAATGGACTGGTCTGAGGCCTCACTAGCGCTGAGTAGAGTGGGACAATTACTTCCAAAGTCTTATATACGACACTTATGTTAATACCCTCCCGAATTATATAAACCTTTTTTTACAACTGCATCACACTGTTGACTCACATTTATTTGCAAAAAGAACAGGAGTACTTGTGGCACCTTAGAGACTAACAAATTTATTTGAGCATAAGCTTTCGTGGGCTACAGCCCACTTCATCCGATGCATAGAATGGAACACACAGAAAGAAGATATTTATACATACAGAGAACATGAAAAGGTGGGAGTAGCCATACCAACTGTAAGAGGCCAATCAATTAAGATGAGCTATCATCAGCACGAGAGAGAAAAAAACCTTTGAAGTGATAATCGAGATGATCCATAGAAGGTGTGAGGATATTTTAACATGGGGAAATAGATTCAATTAGTGTAATGACCCAACCATTCCCAGTCTCTGTTCAAACCCAAGTTAATTGTATCTAATTTGCATATTAATTCAAGTTCAGCAGCCTCTCTTTGGAGTCTGTTTTTGAAGTTTTTTTGTTGCAAAATTGCCACCTTCAAGTCTGTCACTGAGTGGTTAGAGAGGTTGAAGTGTTCTCCCACTGGTTTTTGAATGTTATGATTCCTGATGTCAGATTTGTGTCCATTTATTCTTTTGCGTAGAGACTGTCTGGTTTGGCCAATGTATATGGCAGAGGGGCATTGCTGGCACATGATGGCATACATCACATTGGTAGATGTGCAGGTGAACAAGCCCCTGATGGCATGGCTGATGATCACATTTATTTGTGATCCACTATATCACCCAGATAGTTTTCAGCAGAACTACCACTCGGCTAGTTATTTCCCAATTTGTAGCAATCCATTTGATTTTTAATTCCTTAGTACTTTGCACTTGTCTTTATTGAATTTCAACTTGTTGAATTCAGACCAATTCTCCAATTTGTCAAGGTCATTTTGAATTCTAATCCTGTCATCCAAAGTGCTAGCAACCCCTCACCACTTGATGTCATCTGCAAACGTTATAAGCATACTCCAGGATAGATCCCTACAGAATCTCACTAGATACGTCCTCCCATTTTGACAGCTAACCATTGAGAAGTACTCTGAGTATGGTGTTTTGCACCCACCTAAGAGTAATTTAATCTAGACCACACTTCCCTCATTTGCTTATAAGACTGTCATGTGGGACTGTGTCTAAAGCTTTTCTAAAATCAGGATATACCACATTTAACTGCTCTTCCCCATCCGCGAGGCCAATAACCCCATCAAAAGAGGAAATTAATTTGGTTTGGCATGATTTATTCTTGACAAATCCATGGTGGCTATTCCTTATCCTCCAGGTGCTTACAAACTGATTGTTTTGTTCCACTACCTTTCTAGATATCAAAGTTCGACTGACAGATCTATTATTGGTCCAGGTCTTCTTTTTAAAGATAGGTACTATCTTTGCCCTTCTCCAGTCTTCTGGGACCTCACCCATCTTCCATATGTTCTGAAAGATAATTGCTAACAGTTCCGATATTTTTTCGGGTAGTTCCTTAGTACCATGGGATGAATTTCATCAGGTCCTGCCAACTTGAATACATCTAACTTACCTAAATATTCTTTAACCTATTTTTTCCCCTATTTTAGCTTGTGTTTCCTCCTCCTTGTTATTAATTGCTTAAGTATCTGGTCAAAATTTACCCTTTTAGTGAAGACTGGTGCAAAATAGGCATTAAACACCTCAGATTTCTTGATGTTGTCTATCAGCAGCTCTCGTGTAGGGGACCTACACTTCCCCTCATCTTCCTTTTGCTCCTAATGTATTCACAGAATCTCTTATTACCGTTTATGGACCTTGCTAAGTATAATTAACTTTGTGCCTTAGCCTTGCCTTTCTGATATTGTCCTTACATGCTTGTGCTGTTCTTTTGTAGTCAGTCATCCTTAGCAATTTGCCCATGATTCCACCTTTTGTAGGGTTCCTTTTTGATTTTCAGATCATTAAAGAGCTCCTTGTGAAGCCATATTGGCTTCTTACTATTCTTCCTATTTTTCCTTTGCATTGGGATTAGATTTTCTTCCCACGGAACTGAATCTACTAATTAAAAAAAAAAAAAAGAAGCTGACAAAGTCAACTGTCATTCTGCTGCCCTCACTGCTTCCTTTCCTTAGAATATAAAATCTATTGTTTAATGATCACTTTCACCCAGACTGCCTTCAACCTTCAGATTTGCACCAATCCCTCCGTTAGTCAGAATCAAGTCTAAAATGGCTGATCCCTTGGTTACTTCCTCCGCCTTCTGAAACAAAAATTTGTCCCTAATATTTTCCAAGAATTTATTGGACATTTTGCCTTTCACCGTGTTATTTTCCAATAGATGTCTGCGTAGTTGAAGTCCCTCATTATTAGCAGGTCTTGTATTTTTGATATTTGTGTTATTTATTTTGGCAGTGCCTCATCCACCTCCTCCTGCTGAGGTGATCTATAGGTGACTCACCACCGCTGGCGCCTCCTACTGGTTGCTCCAGCAATTAGCTCAGTCCAGCTCCGGAGCACCCTCTGTGGGTGGTGTCTTGCCTATTATCTGCTCTACTCCACTATTTCGGACCTGCGTTGCTCTTCTGATTGGCGGTGTCCTCTTTAGGACACTGCCCTTCGGCAGTGCCCACTACTTCTTTCAACCCCCCTTCTGGGGGTCACGGCAGTCCTTTGGCTTGCACTCACTGCAGGGGCCAACCATAACCCAAAGTCTAGCCCCTCACTTCAGAAGCAAGCTGCAGTCTGTATTGGCCATGCTCCTCCACAGCCAGATACAGTGCAAGGAGAAAGGGGGGGACCCAGACCTGCCCACTACTCTGGATCCCGACCCAGGGACCCTCTAGCGGCAGCCTCTCTGCCCTCCTTCTCTCCCCTTGTCTGTCTGTCATCCCTGGGTCACTTCCCCTGGGCCCTTGCACCTTCTTGGCCCTTTCTGGCAGGGGCCTACAGCCTAGCAGGTAACAGGCCAGAGCTCACGCTCTGCTCCCCTGAGCATGCCCAGCACTGCTCTATCTCAGGTGCTCTCCCTGGGAGCCAGTCCTCCTCCCTTGCTTGTCAGGGAGAGACTCCCCTCTGCTCTGCTGGGTAGCTCCTTATATCTGGGCTGCCAGAGCAACTGCCTCCTGTCTGGCTCTTAAGAAGCCTCGCCCTAACTAGCTGCGGGTTTCCACAGCCTCCCTGGCTGCTTCTGCCCCACCCCCTGTTGGAGTGGGCCACCTGCACCACTACAACCCCCTACCATGACATCACCCCTGTTTTTTGTTTTTCCCCATTTTTATATTCACCCCGAGACTGTCAACTGGTCTGCCTTCCACCTCTTTCTGGACCTCAGAAAAAAAAGTACATATTCTTGATTTATAATGCAACACCTTTTTTCCCCCTGCTTGTCTATATATTTCCATTCTAAAGGCCCTTATTCAGTTGCTTTAACTACACACTTTTCACTTTTTGCTGAAGCATCCCAGGCCTGGTCTGAGGGTAAGTTTTTTTCCAAGTTTAAGCAGAAAAGTTTTGAGAATTATAAAAATAATTCTAGCAACTTAAAATATTTTTTCAGCTCGAATGCCTAGATGTTGGGGGTGGCAACATTTAAATTTGACCGGGAGATGTCCTTTTGGAGCAGTGGTGCTTTTCAAAATCTAAGTGGAAGTCAGTTTTGAATTGCCTGACTTCTAGTTGGATTACTACAAGCATGTTCAGTAAATTGTTGAACAACATTTTAAAGGAAAGGTGCTGTTTTGAATGTGGAATTTTGGAACATACTAAGAAGTTTGATGATCCCTTCCTCATATTGATATGAAGACAGTACTCTGCAGGAACCTTGCCTTACCAACTTTACATCTTGTGCAGGGCAGATTATTCTCGTGCTAACAACCAGAAAAAGATTACATGATTTGAATTTTTTCTTTTAAATGAAAACCCATGAAATTCCAATGAGAGATTCCTTAGGGAGAGACTAAAGAAGCTCAATCTATTTAGTCCCTACAATAGAAGGCTATTAGTATTAAGTAACTTGATCACAGTCTTCAAATACCTACACATGGGACAGATTTCTGCTAGTTGAGGAGTCTTTAATCTAGCAGATAAAGTCATAACAAGATCCAATGGCTAGAAACTGGACAAATTCAGACTAGAAAAAGGTGAAAACAATTTAGTGAGGGTAATTAGCTACTGGAACAAATTACGTAGTGATGTGCGGGATTTTCTATCACTTGAAAGTCTTCAAATTAAGACTGGTGCCTTTCTACAAAAAATAATATGCTCTAGCTCAGCCAGAAGTTATGGAGTTGATGCTGGAATTATTAGGTGAAGTTTTATGGCCTGTGTTATGCAGGAAGTCAGATTAGATGATAATGTAAAAAGCAACAGAGGGTCCTGTGGCACCTTTGAGACTAACAGAAGTATACGGAGCATAAGCTTTCGTGGGTAAGAACCTCACTTCTTCAGATGCAAGTAATGGAAATCTCCAGAGGCAGGTATAAATCAGTGTGGAGATAACGAGGTTAGTTCAGTCAG
>NC_048307.1:45100101-45162477 GCF_013100865.1 Trachemys scripta elegans
TGGCACCTTAGAGACTAACAAATTTATTAGAGCATAAGCTTTCGTGGACTACAGCCCACTTCTTCGGATGCATCCGAAGAAGTGGGCTATAGTCCACGAAAGCTTATGCTCTAATAAATTTGTTAGTCTCTAAGGTGCCACAAGTACTCCTGTTCTATATTGAGAGAATCTGCAAGTACAACTTTTCTTATCCTTCACATGGAGCTCTGTTCCCGTTCCATTCTCTGTGGAACCCAGTAGCAACGTAGAACTGTTGTCTCCTGAAAACTAAACTCAGTTTGGCAGGAATTTTATTGTGAACATCTAATCATTTTGGAAAGTCTTTATATTAGGGCTGTTGATTAATCGCAGTTAACGCACGTGATTAACTCAAAAAATTAATCACGATTAAAAAAAATTAATCTGCTAAACAACAGAATACCAATTGAAATTTATTAAATATTTTGGATGTTTTTCTATATTTTCAAATATATTGATTTCAATTACAACACAGAATACAAAGTGTACAGTGCTCACTATATATCATTTTTATTCCAAATATTTGCACTGTAAACATGATAAACAAAATAAATAGTATGAGGTGAATTGAAATACAAGTACTGTAGTGCAATCTCTATCGCGAAAGTGCAACTTACAAATGTAGATTTTTTTTGTTACATAACTGCACTCAAAAACAAAACAATGTTAAAACTTAAGAGCCTACAAATCCACTCAGTCTTAACATCATAAAGATATGAATCTTTAACGCATCTGGCATGTAAATATCTTGCAGCACCAGCTTCAACAATGCCATGTGAATGCCTGTTCCCACTTTCAGGTGACATTGTAAACAAGAAGCTATCATAAACATACAGGCAAGGGTAGCATAAAATCCCTCTTTACCCTGTAAAGCAGGTCTGTACAACATGCGGCCCGGGGGCTGCCTGTGGCCCATGTGGGCTCACTGTGTGGCCTGTGGGGGTTGAGTAGATGGGCTCACTGTGCGGCCCGCGGGGGCGTGAGTAGGCAAGCGGCGGGTGAGGGAGGGGGGCTGAGTAGGCGAGCGGGCGGGCAGTGGCAGGGAATGAGTAGGCGAGCCGGGCGGGTGGAAGGCTGAGGAGACGAGTGGGTGGGCAGTGGCGGGGGGGCAGGTGAGCCGGTGGCGGGGGAGGGAGGGCTGAGGAGGCGAGTGGGCGGGCAGTGGCGGGGGGTAAGTAGGCGATCCGGGGGGGGGGGGGGGGGGGGGCGGGGGGGGCGAGGGGGCGGGCGGGGGCGGGGGGTGAGTAGGCGAGCCAGGGGAGGGGCACTGAGGAGGCGAGCGGCGAATCGGTGGCTGACCTGTTCTCCTGATCTGGTCTGGCTCCCATACCGTCTCCCAGGGCTGGCTCCAGGCACCAGCAAAACAAGCAGGTGCTTGGGGTGGTACATTGCTAGGGGTGGCATTCCGGCCATCATAGGTGTCGACTCCAGGGCATGGGGAAAAAGTGCCCTCACTGCCCCAGCTTGCCTCCGCTCCGCCTCCGCCTGCTCCCCTGAGCGTGCCGCTGCCGCTCCGCTTCTCCCGCCTCCCTCCCAGGCTTGCCACAAGCGAAACAGCTGTTTTGCGCAGCAAGGCTGGGAGGGAGGAGAAGCCAAGCAGCAGGGTGCTCGGAGGAGGCGGCGGAGGTGAGCTGGAGCGGGGAGTGGTTCCTCTACCCCCCCGTTACTTCCTGCGCTCCCCCACCCTAGCTCACCTCTGCTCCGCCTGCTCCCCTGAATGCGCCGCCGCTCCGCTTCTCCCCCCTCCCTCCCAAGCTTGCCATGTGAGAAAACGGTATTTCGCGCAGCAAGGCTGGGAGGGAGGAGAAGCTGTGTGGCGGACGCTTGGGGGAGGCGGTGGTGGTGGAGCAGAGGTGAGCTGGAGCGGGGAGCGGTTCCTCTACCCCGCCATTACTTCCTGCACCCCCCACCCTATCTCACCTCTGCTCTGCCTGCTCCCCTGAACGCGCCACTGCTCCGCTTCTCTGCCCTCCCACTCCTGGGGGGGGGGGAAGAAGTGGAGCGGGAGCACACCCGGGGGATCAGGCGGAGCAGAGGTGAGCTAGGGCGGGAGGTCACGGGGGGCCCACAGGAAGCATTGGGGGGGAGAAATGCGGCACGCCGGGGGAGGAGGCAGGGCTGGGGATTTGGGGAAGGGGTTCGGAAGGGGTGGAGTTGGGGTGGGGCCGGGGGTAGAGGGGCATGAAAAAGAAAGGGGAGGTGGCCAAAAATATTTTTGCTTGGGGCGGCAAAAATCCTAGAGCCGGCCCTGCCCTCTCCAAGGGTTGCAGCTGTCTGGAGGTGCCTGCCTTCCACGCCTTCCTCATTCACACCTCATTCATTCAGCAGGGCAATTGATTACAAAGTGGGGGGAAGATCTTATTCTACTTCTAGCAAAAAGACATTTTTCTTTTAACTTAATTATACTATATTAGGGGCCCACGCTGTGGGGGTTGTTTCCGTGGGGCGGGCAGCGCTGTGTGTGTGTGTGTGTTGGTGTTGTGTTTCGGGGGGGCTGGGTGGCACTGGGGGGGGGTTGGCAGCGCTCAGGGGTTTTGGCCCTCAGTTGTTTTCTTTGGAGTAATATGGCCCTCACCGCTTTACGAGTTGTGCAGGCTTGCTGTAAAGGGTTAAGAAGCTCAGATAACCTGGTTGGCACCTGACCAAAAGGACCAACAAGGGGAGAAGATACTTGCAAATCTGTGGGGGAAGGTTCTTGTTTGTGTGTTTTTTTTTTATTCTCTCGGAGTCGGCAAAGGAACCAGGGCAGGGTAAATACATCTCCCTAAGCCATATCTGGACTAAGCATCTAGTATCGCAGAAATAGTAAGTAATAGCAAAGAAATGCATTAGATTATCTTTTGTTTTAGCTTGTGAATTTTCCCTGTGCTAAGAGGGAGTTTTATCCCTGTTTTTGTAATTTTAAAGTTTTGCCTAGAGGGGAAATCCTCTGTGTTTGGAATCTGTTTGTTACCCTGTAAAGTTATCTTCCATCCTGATTTTACAAAGGTGATTCTTTTACCTTTTTTTTTTAAAATAGACTTCTTTTAAGAACCTGATTGTTTTTCAGTGATTTAGAAACTGATGCAGGGGGACACTAGCGCTGTTTACTGATAAAGCCTATTGCTGCTGATAAAGATATTGAGTGATTTCTGGGTGAACTCGTCTCCCTAAAGCTGTAAGAATGTTTCCCACCCAAAGGCCGGTACGGGAGTTTGTGATGCCACTTGTGGGGGCTCCTCAAACAGGATTTGGGAGTGTTAACAGGAATACCCAGGAGAACATCTGAGACGAATCTCCAACAGGTAGCTGACCCCACTGCAATGACCTCAACATATCACATGGGACACACTGGCTGCCCCAATTTATGTAGGATGGCTGGACAAGCAACGCAGCTTTCAGAGGGACTGGAAGCTACATTCCAACTATACTGCTTGTGACAAACATCCTGGACAAACCTGATTGAATTAAGCTTAATTCAATAAGGGTTAACTCAAGTATTTTAGGAGCTTGTTGTATTAAAATTGAAAATGTTACATACTATTGAGGGATTGTACGTATTTCCTTGAGTTAGAGGGATCACAGCCCTCCAGAAACTAGGAACAATGGAGGGTGGTGAGGCAAATTCACTCAGGCTATTACAACTTCAGAAAGCTACCACCACATATCCTAGTTCAAACTGAATTCTCCAGGGACCAATGGACAAAGAAAGGGTTTCTGGTTAACTAGCTCCAGTTAAAACTGACTCGGGGCCTTCTTTCTGATCCAACAAATGGACAGAACCTGTGGTCCAAGGGAGCTCCAATCCTTAGGGAAGGGTCAGAAAGTTTTTGGCCCCTGAAGACTCATCAGACTTGGGAGCTAGTTCTGGGCAAAAGTCATGAACTGGTGACCACAGGAAAACCCTTTTGTGTGTTTGACGGACTAGTCACCAACCAGAACTCTTGTTAGAGCTAGTGAGTGATCTCTGGTTTTTGTTTTTAATGTGTTTTCTCTATCACACATTTACTATAAGAATAAAGGTGCTTGCTTAGAAAAACTGTGTGGTAATTTATAACTGTTGGCAACTACACTGTTATTAGTCTCTGAAGACAAAGCAAAACGCAGATGCTGGCCACTTAGGCAGTCTGCCTCACCGGAGGATAGCACAGTATAGCCTTGAAATATCTCGGACAGGAGATACATATCTCCACCCAAAAGAGTAACTGCTGAGGAGCATGGAGCCTAGAGTGGGTGCGCCCTTGCTAGACCGTGGAGGGGGAAATACAGGTGCAGTTGCTCTGAACTGTGACACTGCTTACCTGAGTACCAGAAGGTTAGGATTCTATTGGGCCAGCTGGAGTGAGCTGCCCTGACTGAAGGGAGGACTTGGCCAGCAGACCAAAACGACACAGCAGTGAAGATTTTTCAGCAGCTGTGATGACGGGGTGATAGAGATTAAGTGTCACACACAATAATCCATCAATAACCAGCTTCAAACTGACCTTCAAGTGCATTGAACCGATGGATCCCAATTTAGCCTTGGAGAGGCAGCTGGCAGGACAACTAATAGAGTGCGCTTATGACTCTGTTGCCCAGACATTAACTTTAGAGGCTTCAAGAAAAAGGTTATGTACAAGTGACTGGGACACGAATCCTTCACAGTGCATAGGGAAACCAAAGCTGGATTTGGACCACTTTCATCAGCCACAAGAGACATGCTGGGGCCCAACTGGGGGCTGACTGGAACTCCCTATCTGGTGTAGACTTCTACACTAATACTGTCACCCTGGAATCTCTTGGTGCCAACTGGCACAGGGGTGCACAAGGTTTTACAAAGATCCCCTGGGTCACATATATGCACACTTAAGTTCACCAAAGAATGCCACGTAAGTTCTCTATCAAGAAACAGTAGCCCAATGGGCGTTGCAATTATTTCAAAATGCAAGTACAGATATTGTTAAAGGAGATATGTATCTATACTGGAAATTACATTCTCACCGCTTTGACGTTAAGACAGGAAACCAAAAGATAACAGGTTCTTCAACAGGTTCCTTTCAAGCAGGAAGTATCAGACACTTATCACTCTGTCTGGTCATTGTGTGTCTCACACAGAGCCAGATGCTGATTAAAAGACTGCAAAAATCAAGGAGAGGGAGGCCACAGGAAGAAAACAATCAACAGCGGGTATCCTGTTTATGAAAAGAACAAAGGACTATCCTGATCCATCTAAGGATACCAAAGACACACCTTGAAAGACTTCACTTAGGCCTGGTCTACACTATGACTAATTCAGATTTAGCAGCGTTAAATTGAATTAACCCTGCACCCGTCCACACAACGAAGCCATTTATTTCGAAATAAAGGGCTCTTAAAATTGATTTCTGTACTCCACCCCGACGAGCGGAGTAGCGCCAAAATCGATATTGTCATTTCGAATTAGGGTTAGTGTGGCCACAATTCAATGGTATTGGCCTCCGGGAACTATCCCACAGTGCACCATTGTGACCGCTCTGGACAGCAATCTGAATTCGGATGCACTGGCCAGGTAGACAGGAAAAGCCCCGCGAACATTTGAATTTTATTTCCTGTTTGCCCAGCGTGGAGAGCACAGGTGACCACAGATAGCTCATCAGCACAGGTAACCATGCAGGCCGATAATTGAAAAAGAGCACCAGCATGGACCGTACGGAAGATACTGGATCTGATCGCTATATGGGGAGAGGATTCAGTGCTAGCAGAACTTCGTTCTAAAAGATGAAATGCCAAAACTTTTGAAAAAATCTCCAAGGGCATGATGGAGAGAGGCCACAATAGGGACTCAGATCAGTGCCGCGTGAAAGTCAAGGAGCTCAGACAAGCCTATCAAAAAACAAAGGAGGCAAACGGTCGCTCCAGGTCAGAGCCGCAGACACGCTGCTTCTACGCCGAGCTGCATGCAGTTCGGGGGGGGGGGGGGGGGCCGCCACCACTACCCAACCTCTGACCGTGGATTCCAAGGTGGGGGTAATCTCATCAGCTACATCTGAGAATTCTGCGGATGGGGAAGAGGAGGAGGAGGACGACGACGAGCTTGCGGAGAGCACACAGCACTCCGTTCTCCCCAACAGCCAGGATCTTTTTTTCAGCCTGACTAAAGTACCCTCCCAACCCAGCATCCAAGACCATGGCCCCATGGAATTGACCTCAGGTGAGTTTACCTTTTAAAATATAAAACTTGTTTTAAAAGCAAGCCTTTTTTAATGATTACTTTGCCCTGAGGACTTGGGATGCATTCGCGGCCAGTACAGCTACTGGAAAAGTCTGTTAACGTGTCTGGGGATGGAGCGGAAATCCTCCAGGGACATCTCCATGAAGCTCTCCTGGAGGTACTCCAAAAGCCTTGCCACAAGGTTTCTGGGCAGTGCAGCTTTATTCTGTCCTCCATGGTAGGACACTTGACCATGCCATGCTTGCAGCAAGTAATCTGGTATCATTGCATGACAAAGCCTGGCAGCGTATGGTCCCATGTTTGCTGGCATTCAAGCAACATCCGTTCTTTATCTCGCTGTGTAATTCTCAAGAGAGTGATATTGCTCATGGTAACCTGGTTGAAATACAGGAATTTAATTAAGGGGACAGAGGTGGCCGTTCCTACTGGGCTGTTTGCCTGTGGCTGAAAAGAAATCCTTCCCTGCAGATAGCCAAGCGTGTGTGGGGGGGGGGGGGGGGGGGAATTGGCCCTGAGCTTTTCCCGTTTGGCTAGCAGGGATCTTCCCGGATACCAGCCACGCGGTGGGGCGAGGGGTTAGTTTGTTTTCTCCTGCTGAAGGTTAACAGGAAAACCGCAGCACTCAATGGGCTTTGCTTGGTATGTGGGAATGGAGGGTGCAGAAGCCGAAAGACAATGGCTTACCATGGCCGCGTGCAAGCCGAATTCTGTTGCCCGGACCTGCGTCTGTGACCTCTAGCAGCAAAGCCACAGGCACTCAATATTAAGAGGCAAAATGCGACCTTGCACAGAAATCACATGTGCTATGTAATGTGAATAGTGTTGGTCACCATGAAAGAGTATAAGCATTGTTCTGAAAAATGTATCTTTTTAAAAAATTCTCTCCTTTTTTCCCTCCCTCCAGCAGCTGCAAATTTTTCAAGCCTCCCTCCTCCATCCTGAAGGCTATCTCAGATAAGGCGTTGGAAAAAGAAGACGTGAGAAGAGATGTTCGCGGAAATCATGGAATCCACCCGCAGTGGAAGGACACGGTTTCAAAGTATAGGAAAAAAGCCAGTGAACGTGAGGACAGGAGGGACCAACGTGAGGACAGGAGGGATGCTCGAGATGAGAGGTGGCAGCAGGAAGATCAGAGGAGGCAGGATGCAACACTGGGGCTGCTACGTGAGCAAACAGACATGCTCCGGCGTCTGGTGGAGCTGCAGGAACGGCAGCAGGATAACAGAGTGCCGCTACAGCCCCTGTATAACCTCCTTACCCCCTCACCATGCTCCATAGCCTCCTCGCCCAGACGTGTAAGAATGTGGTGGGGGGGAGGCGCCGTACACCCTCCCATTCCACCCCAGTGGACAGCCCAAGCAAAAGGCTGTCATTTTTTTAAACCTTTTTTTAGTGGCCTTTTCCTTCCCGCCGATCCTCCTCCCAAACCTCACTCGGGTTCTCTCCCTCTTTTCATAATCAATTAATAAAGAATAAATGATTTTTAAACGATAGTGACTTTATTTCCTTTGAAAGCAAGCTGGGGGAAGGGGGAGGGAGGGTTCCTTACAGAGAATGAGTCAATAAAGGGGGCGAGTTTTCATGAAGGAGAAAAACAGAAATTTCACACTGTAGCCTGGCCAGTCATGAAACTGGTTTTCAAAGCTTCTGTGATGCGCCGCGCTTCCTGGTGTGATCTTCTAATCCCCCTGGTGTCTGGCTGCGCGTAATCAGCAGCTAGGCGATTTGCCTCAGCCTCCCACCCTGCCATAAAGGTCTCCCCCTTACTTTCACAGAGATTGTGGAGCACACAGCAAGCACAAATAACCCCCCAACCTAAAGCAAATACTCACCAGCAACCACACATCACTGAACAAAACCACTAACCCAGGAACCTATCCTTGTAACAAACCCCGATGCCAACTCTGTCCACATATCTATTCAAGTGACATCATCATAGGACCTAATCACATCAGCCATACCATCAGGGGCTCGTTCACCTGCACATCTACCAATGTGATATATGCCATCATGTGCCAGCAATGCCCCTCTGCCATGTACATTGGCCAAACCGGACAGTCTCTACGCAAAAGAATGAATGGACACAAATCTGACATCAGGAATCATAATACTCAAAAACCAGTGGGAGAACACTTTAACCTGTCTGGTCATTCAGTGACAGACCTGCCGGTGGCTATATTACAACAGAAAAACTTCAAAAACAGACTCCAACGAGAGACTGCTGAGCTGGAATTGATATGCAAACTAGACACAATCAACAAAGGATTGAATAAGGACTGGGAATGGCTGAGCCATTACAAACATTGAATCTATCTCCCCTTGTAAGTATTCTCACACTTCTTATCAACCTGTCTGTACTGGGCTAGCTTGATTATCACTTCAAAAGTTTTTTTTTTCCTCTTACTTAATTGGCCTCTCAGAGTTGGTAAGACAACTCCCACCTGTTCATGCTCTCTGTATATTTTGATATTATATATATATATCCTCAATATATGTTCCATTCTATATGCATCCGAAGTAGTGGGCTGTAGTCCACGAAAGCTTATGCTCTAATAAATTTGTTAGTCTCTAAGGTGCCATAAGTACTCCTGTTCTTTTTGCGGATACAGACTAACACGGCTGCTACTCTGAAATGGGGAGATTGGTTTGGCTGAGGTCTGAGCGAGTCAGTAATGATAGCCAGCAACCTTTTAAATGGCCAAATGCACATTCTACCACCATTCTGCACTTGCTCAGCCTGTAGTTGAACAGCTCCTGACTCCTGTCCAGGCTGCCTGTGTATGGCTTCATGCACAGCCATGGCATTAAGGGGTAGACTGGGTCCCCAAGAATAACTATTGGCATTTCAACATCCCCAGCGGTTATTTTCTGGTCCGGGAAGTAAGTTCCTTGCTGCAGCCGTTTAAACAGATTAGTGTTCCTGAAGACGCGAGCGTCATGAACACTTCCTGGCCAGCCCACGTTGATGTTGGTGAAACGTCCCTT
The DNA here is from genome assembly GCF_013100865.1 of Trachemys scripta elegans. NCBI lineage: Eukaryota > Metazoa > Chordata > Testudines > Emydidae > Trachemys > Trachemys scripta. The sequence continues at coordinate 45,109,274 of NC_048307.1, forward strand.
GTGATCCACAAGTGCTTGCAGCACCATTGAAAAGTACCCCTTGCGGTTTATGTACTGGGTACCCTGGTGCTCCGATGCCAAGATAGACGGAACCCATATCCCTATTGCCCCACCACAGTTAGGGAATCCCATTGCAGCAAAGACATCCACTATGACCTGCACATTTCCCAGAGTCACTACCCTTGATATCAACAGCTCTTTGATTGCATTGGCTACTTGGATCACAGCAGCCCCCACAGTAGATGTGCCCACTCCACATTGATTCCCGACTGACCGGTAGCTGTCTGGCGTTGCAAGCTTCCACAGGGCTATCGCCACTCGCTTCTCAACTGTGAGGGCTGCTCTCATCTTGGTATGCTTGCACTTCAGGGCAGGGGAAAGCAAGTCACAAAGTTCCATGAAAGTGCCCTTATGCATGCGAAAGTTTCACAGCCACTGGGAATCGTCCCACACCTGCAACACTATGCGGTCCCACCAGTCTGTGCTTGTTTCCCGGGCCCAGAATTGGCGTTCCACGGATAGAACCTGCTCCATTAACAACATGATCTCCAAAGCACCGGGGCCCGCGGTTTGAGAGAATTCTGTGTCCATGTCCATATCACTCTTGTCGCTGCGCTGCCGTCGCCACCGCCTCCTCTCTTCGTTTTTCTGGTCCTGGCTCAGCATAAACTGCACGAGAACGCGCGAGGTGTTTACAATGTTCATGACTGCTGTCTTGAGCTGAGTGGGCTCCATGTTTGCCGTGGTATGGAGTCTGCAGTATTCACCCAGGAAAAAAGGCGCGAAATGGTTGTCTGCTGTTGCTTTCACGGAGGGAGGGATGAGGCTGTATCCAGAACAACCTGCGACAACGTTTTTTGCCCCATCAGGCACTGGGATCTCAACCCAGAATTCCAATGGGCGGGGGAGACTGCGGGAACTATGGGATAGCTATGGGATAACTACCCACAGTGCAACGCTCCGGAAATCGACGCTAGCCCTGGTACATGGACGCACACCGCCGAATTAATGTGCTTAGTGTGGCTGCATACATTCGTCTTTATACAATCTGTTTCCAAAATTCGGAAATTAGGAAACAAGCAGACAGTACGGCTTGTCTCATGAAAAAAGGGTCATAGCCTGCCTGGCTGAAAAACACTGACGAGCAATACTTCATTAGACATAAGAATACCTAAGTGTTGTGTGTTAAGTGGAAGGGTGATCTGACTGTAACTGGTAAATTGGGGTATACTGCTCCTTTGGGAGCAGCAAGTCTGTGAATACTGTGCGTGTCCAGTAGAAGAGGGGCTGGATACAGTCAGATGCTGGAGTATACCTACTGCCAACCTGGAGAGAAAGCAGGATGTGCAAGGCCTAGAGAAGAATGCTTGTGTTGCCCGGGGAGACAAGGAGCTGACCCGCGGCAGGCAGAAACAAGGCTTCCTCATGCTAATGGCGGATAGTAGCAAGGTACTTCTCAATCCTGGGTGGCTCTGAGAAGTGTCACAATTACCTTGCCAGTACAGAAAGAGACGGGCTAGCCAATTACGTGACCAAAGCCTCACAGCAAGAAGGAAGTCCAGTGGTCAGGGAAAGGGCCATGAGTGGCCAACCCATTGCTGGTAGAGTAGAGAAGCTGCCACTCTAAGAAGAGGGGTTCATGGAATGCAATGACCTTAAATGGAGCCCTCAGGGCATAGAACAAAGCCTCAGACTAACCATTTGGTCCTGTACCTGACTGGAACTGGTCTAAGTTCACGGTGGAAGTGTCCAGGTGCTCCCATCACCTTCAAAAGGAGACTGGATGGATGCAGTACTGAACACTAGCTCCCAGGTGATTACCCTCCAGCAAGTAAGATTGTTTCACCTCAATACTGTACATGGCTGGGAACAGCCTCAGCATCCTTTACACAAGATACATGCTCACAAGTGTTCATTCGGGCTCACTTTACTGAGCTACAGGGAGAGACAATTTAAAAGGCTTTTTTCCTCTTTCAGACGTAGTCATGTTGAGGCAGTTTTCTGATGGGCCACTCCTTAAAAGATCAATGTTGAAGGAAAAGTAAATATGGTTAGTTTGCACAGAGGTTATTAAATACAAATTAGTCCAACTGCCTCTGGCAGCCACACCTCACACTCTCTACCTTTACATAAAGGGCAGGAAAAGTAGCTCCTTTTCTAGGAGGCTATGTGAACTAGCCAGTTGAATACTGACTAGAAGCAAGGACTTTCATATGACTATCTACACTGAGGTAAAATGGCAGAAAGAAAAACAAAAAAGTTGTAGGCCACTAGAGGTTTCTCAACACAGACAAAAAAGCTGACGGAAGAAAGATACTTACCAGCTTGCAAGCAGAGAGCTGCAGCAAGCAGAAGCCAACTGCACAATGACCACTTGGGCCGCACTTGTTTGGCAAATTTAAAGGGGCAGTCCCAGAAAGGCATACTAGAGAAAACATTACTGTATGAGGGCAACCCTGACAGGGGAAACAGTAGAACTAAGAGGGACCAGACATCAATCCATGCTCTCCAAATCTTTCTGAACAAGTCTCTCACATTTCAGATTGTAAGTAACAGCCAGGCAAGGCGTGTTAGGTTTATCTTTGTTTTCTCAACTTGTAAATGTTCCTTTTTGCTAGAGGGTTACCTCTGTTTGCTGTAACTTTGAACTTAAGGCTAGAGGGGGTTCCTCTGGGCTCTTTGAATCTGATTACCCTGTAAAGTTATTTTCCATCCTGATTTTACAAAGATGATTTTTACCTTTCTTTCTTTAATTAAAAGCCTTCTTTTTAAGAACCTGATTGATTTTTCCTTGTTTTAAGATCCAAGGGGATTGGATCTGGACTCACTAGGAATTGGCAGGGGGAAAGGGGGGGGGAAATGCTTAATTCCTCCTTGTTTTAAGCTCCAAGGGGTTTGGATCGGTGTACACCAGGGAATTGGTAGAGGAGTCTCTCAAGGCTACCCAGGGAGGGAAAGGTTTTGTGGGGGAAGACAGAGTTTCCCAAATGACTCAAACTATTTGGGTGGTTGCAGTAAAAGCAGATCTAAGCTGGTAATTCAGTTTAGAGATTGACATGCAGGTCCCCATATCTGTACTCAAGTTCAGAGTGGGGAAGGAACCTTGAATGACCAAAGGAAGTGCTCCAGGGAAAGGGCTAGTTACTTACTGGTAACTGTTTTTCAAGAATTGCTTCTGTGCACTCACACTTACAACAATGCCTCTGGTGCTGAGCTGCAAAACTCTTGGAAAGCAATATCACTTGGGGGTATTCAGTATAATACACTGAAATACCAGCTCTGCTCTAGCTGAGGAGGGGAAGCCCCTTTTGTTCAAAAGACAACTCTGCTAAGTGCCCTAAAATCTGTAGATTTACACCAATTGTTTTGAAATTTGCTATGCCTCATGGGAGTACAGGGTAGGGACGTAACCCAAATGTGGGGTCATCTGAAGACTAGTCCTACACTAGAAGTGCTACAGTGGTGGAGCTGCTATAGCGAATCTGGTGAAGATGCCAACAGGATAGAGCTCTCCCATCAGCATAATAACTTCATCTCCGCGAGAGGCAGTATCTATTTCAGTGGGAGAAGCTCTCTCCCCAACATAGCATTGGCCACACAGGTACTTATGTCGATGTAACTTACATCGCTCAGGGGTGTGGATTATAAGAAATAAATGAAATTTAGGCTAAATACTGGGAAAGAAATCCTAACAGAAATAGGCACCAACTCCGTGGGTGCTCCAGGGCTGGAGCACCCATGGGAAAAAAAAAAAAAAGTGGGTGCTTAGTACCCACCGGCAGCCAACTCCCTCCCCTGCTTCCCCAGCGCCTCCCACCCACCAGCAGACCCGCTGATCAATTCCTCCTCCCTCCCTCCCAGCACCTCCGGGCCAATACAATCAGCTGTTTGTGGTATGCAGGAGACGCTGGGGAGAAGGGTGGAATTGGGCGGGAAGAGGTGGGGCAGGGCCTGGGCCAGAGCTGGGGTTGAGCACCCCTGAAGCAAGGAGGAAGCTGGCGCTTGTGCACAGATAAATTGGACTATGAAATAGTATCCCAAAGGAAGAGTTGGAAGCCTCATTACTTGAGACATTTAAAACTAGACTGGACAAAATTATCTTCTGTAGAGAACAAACCTGCATCAGCAGAAAGACGGCCCAGATGTTTTAATGGGTCTCTTCTACTTCTAATTTCTACGAATATAGGAATTTGAACTACTTCATGTACAGCAATAGTAAAAAACATTAAAAAGACCAACCCAGCCACAACAGTCATTTTAAACAGCTGCATTTTGAAGCCCTCTTCAGGAAAAGTATGTAAAAACTTTAATTTTGGTTTGTGTCTGCTGCATCATAAATTAGTTTTCTTGAGGCTACAGCAGCAGCCAAAAGTTACAATGAATAACCCCTGCCTCAATCCCCTCAATGAAAAGGGATGCAAAGAAGTTGACAGAGCTGCCACTTTGATGCAACAGCATCTCTATTCTTTCATGCACACCTTCTTCCAGCTGCTGGTGCTCTGACCTTCCTGGGCATTTTATTTAGGCAGCCTAGAGATAAAATATTTAGCTGCACTGAGGTAGGAATTTTGAAATAGTCATTCTTTTGCACTACAACACTGTTAGGAGAAGAGTAATTTCTGCCTCCCATTACTGCTTTCAGTAGCGTCTGATCCGATTGGTGAACCTTTGTCAAAATTATTACAGCAATACAAACTTTTCATCTTCTGGCAGAAATTAAAGAGTGTGGCTGCTTTGCCTGCACATTTTAAACTAACATATACTGTGCTTGTCCTGTTTATGTCGTCAACAAACTCCAGAATATGCTTGTATAAAAAAAAAAAAAAAAAAAAAATCTAAAAAGGTAATTCTTTGCCATCAGATTTGTATGCTGGAAGTTTAATTCTGTAGAATAGGGATAGAGAATCCCCAAGGGAAATAAGTGTGTTTTCACAATTCCTCAGTAATAGGGCTGAGGTGATAAGTCTGGTTTATCAACAAAACAAAGATCTAGAAAGCCTTCACCCTGCCTCTCTATTGGATTTCTCACAACAGCCCACATTTCCAGTAATTTGGAAGCAGAGAAATACCTTTTTTAAAAGCTGGTCCTCCTTTTAATGTGTTCTTTCCTATTTAATGGTCTTTTTAACTTCTAGATGCTCTCAAATATTAGAAGTGCTTATTAAAAAGCTGATTGGACATGCAACTTCAGTATTTGCCCTGTTCCTAACACATAAACCTGAATTCCAATTCCACAGCTGGCCCCAACCACAAATGCTACATATAAAAAAGGAAAACAAATTTAGGCCTTATCTAGGCTATACCTATACCAGCAAATCCTTTTAGTGGGAAGACAACTTACACCTGTAACAGAGTTCTAATACCAATTCCATGAATTAGATAACTATACCAACAAAAGCAATTTTTTGCTGGTATAACTGTCTACACAAGGGCTTTTGCTGGCATAGCTAAATCTGTTTGGGATATCATTTTTTTCCACCTTTTAACTGCATCGCTATGTCAGCAAAACTAAGTGTAGACCAAGCCTTAGGGTTGGTCTACACTGGAGGGGTGGGGGGAATCAATCTAAGATACGTCGAGTTGAGCTACACTATTCTCGCAGCTGAAGTCGACGTTTCTTAGTTCGATTTACCTCGGGTCCTCATGGCGCGGGATCGATGGCTGCGGCTCCCCCGCCGACTCCGCTTCCGCCTCTCGCTCTAGTGGCATTCCGGAGTCGACAGGGAGTGCGTTCAGGGATGAATTTATGAAGTGTGTGCCCACTTCTTGGACACATGTCACTTACCTTGATGAGCCTTTCATCTAGAAATCTGTTTTTTTAAACTTACAAAAGCAAACACTCCTGCCTATTGAAAGATGTCACAGAGTGACTGGCTCTTGCACGAAAGGGAGCAGGGTCCAGTGCATTAGGTCTGATTACCTGCTGCCCAGCTGGGTTTAAGGGAAGGCTCACGTGAGCCTTATACGGGGGAGACAGCCAGTGGTGGGTTGGTGGCAGATGTCTGCCAACACTTCAGGGAGTAAGAAGGCTCCTGTAGGGCCCTAAGATAGCAGGTAGAAGATAGCAGCACAGAAGGGCTGTGGAGAAGGCCGACCAATAGGGAACAGGTGCTGGGAGGGCAGAAGACCTCAGGCAGAAAGGGCTATGCCCAGCTTGGAACTGGAACAGAAGAGTGTTTGAACTCTGAAGGGAAGACAGACCATTAAAAAGGATGGGCTTTGCCCAGATTGGACTGGGGTGAAAAATGAACTTTTAGAGAAAGACTTTAAGGGAAGAGGGGCTGGGCGCAGCTGAAACTGGGATGAAGACTTTATAAAAGTTTTCTTTAGAAAGATTTTGTGCAGGACTTAATAAGTTGGACCCTAGAAAGGGAAACGTTTTGAATATCTGTATTGTGTGGACTTTTTAAGAAAGCCTGAGTTAAGGGGAAATTTGAGGCAGGCCTCAGAAGAGCCAGACTTGTCCAGCAGAGGGCACCACAGGTCAGATGAGTCATTTGCTAGAAGCTAAAGGCAGTTTCCACTTCAATCAATGAAGTAATCCAAGCAGTGATTAATTGTTTAAAATTTAATATAAAACCCTAAGTCAATGAACTAGCATCAAAATTAGTCCTGAATATTTCTTGTACATCACAATCTATTTAGAAGTGGTGTATTCTTGTGAACAGATGTCTTCCTACCCTACTTCTCAGCACAGCATAGAGGCCTCAAGTTAGGGCTTGTCTACACAGCAAGCTACTGCATAACAAACCAGGGTGTGAACCTACAGCACATCAGCTTGCCATGAAGTAATATCCCATGTGGGAAATGTTACAGAGCACTGAAAGTCCTGGAGTGTGCCTTGACATACTACAGTTCTTTGTACATATGTATGTACAAAGTAAATTGGTTCTAGATTGTTTTTAGATCAGTTGAAGGTCCCCATGTATTATGAACACAATAACTGCATATGTATTTATGACCCTCATCTGCAGTTATCAAATTCACCAAGCATAGAGATTATCAGTGGTTGGATAGCCCAGATTACACAAGAGGAGGGTGTAGGTCACTTTACAAGGTTTTAACGTCATAGGATTTATTTATCATGCTAAATTACTATTCCAGTAAAATCTCTTCTACAAGATTGCTATTGGTAGTCCTGATTCATTTGCCCCATATAAAGTTTTCAAATGACAGTCATGTGCCACAAACATCAGTTTATTATTACAGTAACATTTGCTTTAAAACCAGGCATAAGCATTCTGTATGAGATGAGAGGAAAAACTCACTTACCTGCACTGCCGAGCTGTTTATAAAACCTGTACTCTAAATGAAGCTGTGGGGCACGGGATTTTATTGGTTCCTGCAACCAGAGAGTGAGGAAACAAGGGTCAAATTTAAATAAAATTGGTTCTATGGAAATTTTTAAATTTTACGCCGACCCATTGCCACCCAGACAGTTAAACAACAGCATGTAATAGTCCAACACAAGAACCGGCTATTAGTTGTCATCTAAATGAATGGATAAAAAAACCCAGAAACTGCTATAAGAACATTATATCATTTACTATGAAGAACTTCTCTAATTATAGACAATTCGCCGCCGAGGGGGGAGGGGGACTTCCTATTTAAAGAGGTTCCTGGTTGTGAGCAGCAATTTTAAATAAGCATCGCTCAACAAAGCTTTAATTAATTAAAAAACAACCATGGCCCCGTAAGCATATTCTCTGGAAGAAATGACACCAGAGGTTTACCAGCCGCAACCAGTGGATCACTGAAAGTCCACAGGGCCTTTTTGGTGATCACTAACAAATTTTTGAAGCTTGTTCAAAACCACATTTATTTTGCTCTTTTAATCAGTATCTTAATTGTATAAACATATTACCTTGTTCTGAGCAAGTACTGTAAGCTGCATGTATCACGTAAAAACGCCTCATAGTGGATCCTTCCACTTTGAATCATTTAAATATCCCAACGTGAATAAATTAAATATTCAACCATCTTTGATATTTAAAATTTAGTTATCTTGTTGGTTTACAAAAATATAAAATTAAGCATCTTATATGCTCCAGTACAAACTGTACCTCAAATTAATAACTTCTTCACAGCCAACGTTTTCTCAGCTATTCCATCCATGTGTTACACAAAACAAAGCTAGCTTTACTTGCAGAGCATAAAAAACCCCACCACCAAGAAAGATTAACACCTATGTAACTACCAAGCTAGATATCTTTTGTTAAGTGAGGAGGCATGAGAGACTTATTCATCACCCATCTCAACAGGGTGGATAAAAATCAAAGAGATCTATAAGAAAAGTTTTGTAAATGAGTTTCAATAGTTCATGGATTACAGACATAATCTGATGGGTTCCAGGGGCTTCTGTATAGATTATTTAGGTTAATCTTTCTATCTACCCAATGGGACTCAGTGCTCAGTCTAGAAGATACATTCAGAAATGCTTAGTTCCCATACCATTCTCTCACTAGAAGGGAAAACCTATAATGGCAGCAGGCCATAAAAGAGACCCAGTTTGGGAATATTTTAATGAAGTTCCTCTACCTGTGGGTAAGACAGACATGCGTGCAAAATGCAAACAGTGCAACAAAGAAATGAAAGGCCTGGTTGCCCAAATGAAACATCATGAGACATGTTCCTTCTCCGGAGGAAGCTGCGTTGAAGATGATGAAAGGAACATGTCTGAACACGCAGGTTCTTCAGGCTGGTAAACTTTTATTTCATACTTCTTTTTTAAGGACTGCCTGTCTTCCTTTTCGACTATTCTTGAATTCTCATGTTTGAGCAAAAAATATAATTGTTACTCTATGGTACTATCATTTCAGATGCAGTTGTGATAAAAAAATAAATAGCTGAAATAGGCAGATCTCCCTTTTACAATTTCACCTTTAACGTAGTACTGAGTGTCAGTGAATGCAATGAGTAATACTAAATGAGCAGTATGGTAATAATAATTAAATAACTGCATTGACTTATTTTGTTTAGGAGAATCCATCCTCAACATACAGGATTCTGAAGACTATCCACCTTCAAGATCACCATCATTTTCTATAGTTTCAGAGTTATCTGCCAATGATAATGTTTCAGTCACATCATGTATGTCACATAGCCACAATATATCACCTGTAGCAAAAAGAAAAAAAATCTCAATCATCCAGGAATAACCTTAGATAAATTTGTGATAAGAACCAGCAGATTACAAAAAGAGGTCATTGATGAAAAAATTGCCCTGTTTGTTTATGCAACAAATTCTCCTTTCCATATGATTGAGAACCCACACTTCATTAACATGGTTCAGTCATTAAGACCAGGCAGGATACAGTCCCAACAGAGCAGATCTCGCAGGAAATTGCTGGATAAAGTGTATGAAAGAGAAACTGAGCAGTGTGCAGAAGGTCTAGAGGTGAAAATTGTTATCCTGAGTCTTGATGGGGGGAGCAATATCCACAATGATCCTATTGCATGTGCTTGTGTGACAACAGAAGAAGGGAATCTTCCTTACAGAAACAATTGATACATCAGGAAATGCACACACAGCAGAATATTTACAAGTAGCAGTAAAAGCTATAACAAACTGTGAAAAAAAAAAATTCAAATGTCTAGTACGCAGCTTGGTCACAGACCATGCTGCAAATGTATCCAAGATGAGAAGTTATTTCAAAGAGAGTCCCAAGCTAATAAATATGCTTGCAGTGCTCATTTGATGCACCTTCTAGCCAAAGACTTCTGTGTTCTGAAAGCAGTGGCAGGAACCAAGTTGACTCTCCCACAAGACATGTGATGGAATTCAGTAGTGGACTGTTTTGAGCAATATATCAAGAACTGGCCTAATCTGATGATAGTTTGTGAACAAAATCGTGAAAAAATAGATGGCACTGTCACAGCCAAAGTTCTCAACATTGGGCTTAAGAGAAATGTTGAACACATACTGAGTACCCCGAAGCCTATTTCTGTAGTCTTGAACAAAATTCAGGGAAATAGCTGTTTTATTGCTGATGCTGTTGAAATTTGGAAGGAACTGAGTGAGATCTTAAAAAGAGAAATATGCAATGACGGAGTTAAATTACAAGCATTAAAAAAAAAAAAAAAAACCCATGGGACAAGCTCATTTTCTTGCAAATATGCTCAAAACTCAGTACCAGGATCAAACCTTAACTGCTGAAGAAGAGGAGTTGGCTAAGACATGGAGATCCAGCAATCATCTCTCCATAATGCCAACTATAATAAACTTCAGAGCTAAGAGTGAACCATTCAAGAAATATGTTTGCTGATGATGTTTTAAAGAAAGTCACACCAGTGAACTGGTGGAAGTCACTTAAGCACTTGGATTCAGAGACTGTTGAAGTGATCATTTCACTTTTAACAGCAGTAGCTGCTTCTGCCAGTATAGAAAGAATATTTTCTTCCTCTGGACTAATTCATTCCAAATTGAGAAATCGTTTGGGACCTGAAAAAGCAGGAAAGCTTGTTTTTCTTTTCCAGATTATGAACAAACAGGAAAATGAAGGTGTAGACGACTGAGTTAGCTGTAGAAGCCAATATTTTAAGTTTCTCATGACCTGGCTGACACAGTCGATTTATTTTTGGTTTTATTTTTTTAAATATTTCATTTAACTATTTTAGTTAAAAACAATTTTAACAAAAGCAAACCTGATTTTAAAAAACTTGAATGTTTAACTAAATTCAAAATTCATATGCTTGTTCTGTTAAAATATTATATATGTTTGCTGTTGAAGAAAAAAATCCAGAATACATAATAATGTTGTTTTAGTTAAATAAAACAATTTAAATGTCTATCAGATGTTCTCCTCCTATACAGCACGGCAAGAAAATCTTCCAAATATTAATGATTAACCTGTTGAACTGGAGATAGTTCACCTCCCAATGACTTCATAAATATCTGTTTCAATTACCTTTGGTAAATGAAATAACCAAACAATCATTCATTTTCTGATATAGCTGTAAAACTAATCTGAAAAGCTTTTTAAAATAAATCACTTTATAAATGTATAGTGTGTACCTTCTAAAAATGAAACCTACATCTCTCTCTGAGTTGTGAAGAATACGTATTAAGGTTATAACAACCAACAAGAATGCACTTTTATGTAGAAATCCATGATTAAATCAAGTCTTCCTGACTAGTGATTTAAATCATGATTTAAATCAATTTGATTTAAATCAAATCCACCCTGCATCTGAAAACCAATGACTGAATATGGTTCAGCTATTAGTGCATTAATCTATTGCTCATACCCAGTGTTGACACTGCAGTAATAATGAAAGTGGAGAGGGATCTATGGCCATGATAGGATTGTTAATGGGTCACGGCCTTCAAGAAAGAAGGTTAATACAGAACACAAAGAATCCCAGCGGGAATGGGGGAGATGGAAAGAGGTGGCATATATTTCTTACATATGGAAAAAAACTAGCATTTCCTACACAACTTTTTGAACTGGTTCATAACTTGACAAGGAATCCAATCAGACAAAGAGCTACCTAGTCTGCTTCTGCAATTCAGTTTTAAAAGTATGGGTAAGTTAAATCAACCTAGACCTTAGCAGAAGTTTGCCTGTAAAGAAACCAGTTGCTATCTATAAGTGACTTTAATGTTGATTAAAAGATGCTAAACTGCAGCCCCATTGAGTTAAGACTTCTAGGCATCCACAGAAGGTACTCAGTGCAGGCAATAGTTGTACAAGTTTCCCCCACACTGATGCAATATGCTGAGCTCTGACTGGAAGGACAGACCTGAACAGATAATTCAGTCTCTAGTCTCATTTTCAAACCATGTCCTGTCCTGCAAGTTTTCTAGGCCCCAATGTCCATAGACTTCCATTGAGTAAGAACTACAGGTTAAGGCCTCCCCTTCAATTAGTAGAAAGATCTTGATTGGAACTTGAACTGCCTACATGCTGTTCAAAACCCAATCGTGCCTCTTTGTTCCCTAGCAGAAAAGACCTGCCTTGGGCTGAAATCTCTATTGCTCAAATATCCAGAGATTAATCCATGATTAAATGTCTAGAAAGAGACAGCTGGAATAGCATCATCAAGGCTATTCAGCTCATGCATGGAACAGAAATAGGCTACTGCTTTGCTACATAAGCCCCTCATTTTCAAGTTGGAATCCGGTTGTGACACAGAACTGGAGGAGAAATCTACCCATCCAGTAGACCCACTAACCAGATTACCTCCTGTAAGTGGTGGAAGTAAATTCTATGACTCAGCCCTGGTCCACACTACAAGTTTATGTCAAATTTAACAGCGTTAGATCGATTTAACCCTGCACCCGTCCACACTACTAAGCCGTTATTCTCTACTTAAAGGGCTGTTAAAATCGATTTCTGTACTCCTCCCCCGATGAGGGTTTTAACGCTGAAATCGACCTTGCCAGGTCAAATTTGGTGTAGTGTGGATGCAATTCGATGGGATTGGCCTCTGGGAGCTATCCCAGAGTGCTCCATTGTGACCGTTATGGACAGCGCTCTCAACTCAGACGCACTGGCCAGGTAGACAGGAAAAGGCCCGTGAACTTTTGACTCTCATTTCCTGTTTGGCTAGCGTGGCGATCTGCAGGTGAGTGCAGATCTGATCAGCAGAGGTGACCATGATGGAGTCCCAGAATTGCAAAAGAGCCCTCGCATCGACCGAACAGGAGGTACGGAATCTGATCGCTGTATGGGGAGACAAATCCGTGCTATCAGAACTCCATTCAAAAAGACGAAATGCCCAAACATTTGAAAAAATCTAAAAGGGCATGAAGGACAGAGGCTATAATAGGGACCCGCAGCAGTGCCGCGTGAAACTTAAGGCGCTCAGGCAAGCCTACCAAAAAACCAGAGAGGCAAAAGGCTGCTCCGGGTCAGAGCCCCAGACATGCCGCTTCTATGATGAGCTGCATGCCATTCTAGGTGGTGCAGCCGCCACTACCCCACCCCTGTGCTTTGACTCCGTCCATGGAGTAGTACGCAACAGGGATGGGTTTTGGGTACGAGGAAGATGATGAGGGGGTTGAAGATAGCTCACAGCAAGGAAGCGGAGAAACCATTTTCCTCAACAGCCAGGAACTGTTTCTCACCCTGGACCTGGAGTCAGTACCCCCCGAACCCACCCAAGGCTGCCTCCCGGATCTGCCAGGCGGAGAACAGATCTCTGCTGAGTGTACCTTTGTAAATATTATACATGGTTTAAAAGCAAGTGTGTTTAATGATTAATTTGCCCTGGCATTCGCGGACAGTACAGCTACTGGGAAAGTCCGCTAACGTGTCTGGGGATGGAGTGGAAATCCTCCAGGGACATCTCCACAAAGCTCTCCTGAATGTACTCCCAAAGCCTTTGCAAAAGGTTTCTGGGGAGGACAGCCTTATTCCGTCCTCCATGGTAGGACACTTTACCACACCACGCCCGTAGCACGTAGTCTGGAATCATTGCATAACAAAGCATGGCAGCGTATGGTCCCAGTGTTTGTTGTCATTCAAACAACATCTGTTCTTTATCTCTCTGTGTTATCCTCAGGAGAGTGATATCATTCCTGGTCACCTGGTTGAAATAGGGTGATTTTATTAAGGGGACATTCAGAGGTGCCCGTTCCTGCTGAGCTGTTTGCCTGTGGCTGAACAGAAATGTTCCCCACTGTTAGCCACACGGTGTGGGGAAGGGTGAAGTGATCATCCCAGAGAATTGGGGGGAAAAGGGGGTTAGTTGGGTTTGTGCTGCACGTTAACCCGAAAACCGCAGCCCCTCCTCCTTTTAAATGGCCAACCCATTTTAAATGGCCAACCCAATGGCTGCTTGGTATGGGAAATGAGGGCGCTGCTGTTTGAAACCATTCCCACATGTTATGAAGGTTAAAGAAGCCAAAAGACTATCTTACCATGGCTGCCTGCAAGCCAAATTCTGTTGCCTGGCCCTGCGTGAAAGATCTCTCACACCAAACCAGCATACCCTCAATAAGAGGCAAAATGCGACCTTGTACCAAAAGCACATGTGCTATGTAACGTTAACAGCAATGTTTACTGTGAAAGAATCTACCCATTGTTCTCTAAAATGTGTCTTTTTAACTACCACTCTCCCCTTTTTTCCTCTCCACCAACTGCAAATGTTTCAACGCTCACACTCTCTTCTTCTTCCCAGAGGCTAGCGAAGATTAGAAGACAAAAAACGCATTCGCGATGAAATGTTCTCTGAGTTCATGCAGTCCTCCCATACTGAAAGAGCCCAGCAGAATGCATGGAGGCAGACAATATCAGAGTCCAGGAAAGCACAATAGGAACACGAGGACAGGTGGTGGGCTGAAGATGATAGGTGGCGTTAGCTTTGTGACAGAAGGCAAGAGGCAATGCTGAGGCTACTGGAGAAACAAACTGATACGCTCCGGCGTATGATTGAGGTTCAGGAAAGTCAGCTTGAGCACAGACCGCCGCTACAGCCCCTGTGTAACCAACCGCCCTTCTCCCCAAGTTCTATAGCCTCCTCACCCAGACCGTCAAGAACACAGTGAGGGGGCCTTTGGGCACCCAACCACTCCATCCCAGAGGACTGCCTAAGCAACAGAAAGCTGGTATTCAATAAGTTTTAAAGTGCAGTATGGCCTTGTCCTTCCCTCCTCCCCCACCCCTCCTGGGCTATCTTGGCAGTTATCCCCCTATTTGTGTGATGAATTAATAAAGAATGCATGAGTGTGAAGCAACAATGACATTACTGCCTCTGCAAGCGGTGATTGAAAGGGGGAGGGGAGGGTGGTTAGCTTACAGGGAAGTAGAATGAATCAAGGGAGGAAGGAGTTCATCAAGGAGAAACAAACAGAACTTTCACACCTTAGCCTGGCCAGCCATGAAACTGGTTTTCAAAGCTTCTCTGATACGCACCGTGCCCTCCTGTACTTTGCTAACTGCCCTGGTGTCTGGCTGCGCGTAATCAGTGGCCAGGCGATTTGCTTCAACCTCCCACCCCGCCATAAACATCTCCCCCTTACTCCAACAGATATTGTGGAGTGCACAGTAAGCAGTTTTCAGAGTAGCAGTAATAACAATGGGAATATTGGTTTCGCTGAGGTTTATCCAAGTCAGTAAACTGCGCCAGTGCGCTTTTAAATGTCCAAATGCACATTCTACCACCATTTTGCACTTGCTCAGCCTATAGTTGAACAACTCCTGACTACTGTCCAGGCTGCCTCTGTACAGCTTCACGAGCCATGGCATTAAGGGGTAGGTTGGGTCCTATAGGCATTTCAACATCCCCAATGGTTATTTTCTGGTCTGGGAAGAATGTCCCTTGTTGCAGCTGTTCAAACAGACCAGAGTTCCTGAAGATGCGAGCATCATGTACTTTCCCGGCCATCCCACGTTGATGTCGGTGAAACGTCCCTTGTGATCCACCAGAAAAGTACCCCTTGCGGTTTATGTACTTGCTGGCTTGGTGCTCCGGTGCCAAGATAGACGGAACCCATATCCCTATTGCCCCACCACAGTTAGGGAATCCCATTGCAGCAAAGACATCCACTATGACCTGCACATTTCCCAGAGTCACTACCCTTGATATCAACAGCTCTTTGATTGCATTGGCTACTTGGATCACAGCAGCCCCCACAGTAGATTTGCCCACTCCAAATTGATTCCCGACTGACTGGTAGCTGTCTGGTGTTGCAAGCTTCCACAGGGCTATTGCCACTCACTTCTCAACTGTGAGGGCTGCTCTCATCTTGGTATTCTTGCACTTCAGGGCAGGGGAAAGCAAGTCAAAGTTCCATGAAAGTGCTCTTACACAGCAAAAGTTTCGCAGCCACTGGGAATCGTCCCAGACATGCAACACTATGTGGTCCCACCAGTCTGTGCTTGTTTCCTGGGCCCAGAATCAGCGTTCCATGGCATAAACCTGCTCCATTAACACCATGATGTCCACATTGCCAGGGCCCATACTTTGAGAGAAGTCTGTGTCCATGCCCTCATCACTCGTCACTGCGCTGCTGTCGCCTCCTCGCCTGGTTTTGCTTTTGCAGGTTCTGGTTCTGCATATACTGCAGGATAATGCGTGTGGTGTTTACAGTGCTCATAATTGCAGCAGTGATCTGAGCGGGCTCCATGCTTGCTGTGCTATGGCGTCTGCGCTGAAAAAAAGGCGCGAAACGATCGTCTGTTGTTGCTCTGACGGAGGGCGGGGCGACTGACGACATGGCTTACAGGGTTGTCACACAGAATGGCCCCCTCAAGGATTGAATTCAAAACCCTGGGTTTAGCAGGCCAATGCTCAAACCACTAAGCTATCCCTTCCCCCACTATTCATGGAGGGAGGGAGCGGGGGAGCAAATTAATACAAATAAATCTGGTCTCTATTATTTTGATCCACTCCATCTCTCATACACCTTAGGCTGGCAACAGACGGTGCAGTACGAGTGCTAGCCATCGTCGTCTCCTGGCTGCTCGCCGGAAGACAGTGCAGTACGACTGCTGGCCATCGTCGTCTCCCGGCTGCTTGCCAGAAGACGGTGCAGTACAACTGCTGGCCATTGTCGTCTCCCATTTATGACCTCACCGAGGCTGGCCAGGAGCACACGTCTGCCCAGGCGCCCCCGACCGACCTCACCGAGGTCGGCTAAAAGAGCACCCAGGAGACGACGACTACCAGTCGTAATGCACCATCTGCTGCCAAAAGGCAATGAGCTGCCGCTGTGTAGCAATGCAGTACCACGTCTGGCAGCACCCAGGAGACGTACGGTGACAGTGAGCTGAGCGGGCTCCATGCTTGACGTAGTATGTCGTCTGCATGGGTAATCCAGGAAAAAAGGCGAGAAACGATTTATTGCCTTTGCTTTCACCGGGGGCGGGGGGGAAAGAGGGCGGGCTGACGACATTTTCCCAGAACCACCCGTGACAATGTTTTTGCCCCATCAGGCATTGGCAGCTCAACCCAGAATTACAATGGGTGGCGGAGACTGCAGGAACTGTGGGATAGCTACCCACAGTGCAATGCTCCAAAAGTCGACGCTAGCCTTGGTACTGTGGACACACTCCACCGACTTAATGGTCTTAAGTGGGGACACACAATCGACTGTATAAAATCGATTTCTAAAAAATCGACTTCTATAAATTCGACCTAATTTCATAGTATAGACATACCCAAAGAGTGTTTATGCAGAGAGGAATGGGGCAGGATGGTTTCAACTGGTAGAGAAAGATGCAAGAAGAAAAAACTCAGAAGATGCATGACAATATCTAGAGAGATTCTTAGTTTTGTCAATCCAACACCCACAAAGGTAACTCTCCATAGATTAGATCAGGAAATGCTGGCTTTAATTTATCAGAGATAATACCAGGATTCCTAAACTTGCGTCCCATTTAAATTTAAGTGGAATGCTAAGATTCCCTTACAGGGGGCTTTGGAGGGATAAAAAAAATACAGGCAGAACTGCAGCACTGCCTCTTGGATTCCAGAGAGGATCCTAAGAACAGTCAGAGCAGTAGGAGATTTTGCACAGAATTCTCTCCTTTGACTTGATCCCAATGATGCAGGTAAAAAGAAAAGACTACTGTTTGCTGTTTCCCTACAGCAAACTTCTTCAGAAGAATATGCTGATCACACAGCTATTTTATTTCCCTGTCAACCTTCAAGTTATTTTCAAGGACGGAAAAGTCTCTTAGGACTTTAGCTCAGCTGAGTCATTGCCAAAGAAAATTTTAAAAAGAAAGCCTCTGCTAGTGAGTAAGACAGAACTACTTGTAATAATTATTAGTCTAAGAGTCCTTTGTATATTACTGGCTTCTTTCCATAAAGGGAATAATTTATACCATTGCTAAACAATCTTCATAAAACCTGTTTAGTATAGAAAAAGCAGAAAACAGCTGGATTTCTGTTTTTGCTAAAGCTGCAGGAGCCTATTTCATGTACACTCTTCAACTGAATAAGTTTACAAATTGGATCTTTATTGTACAGTATGATCTGAGGAGCCCACCAGACCTAATCCTGGTATTGACAGACTCCCTAGGTAGATTGGGCACACCACCCACACCAGCTTTTTAAAAGCTTCAGGTGCACTTAATTTCTATGTGCAGTGAATGGAGTGTATTAGCTGTATGTGCAAGTTAGATACACATTTGCACACTTCAAAACTTTCAGAAAGTAGGCTCTGAACTTTTCTGATTCCACATCTGTGAAAATGGAAAGAAATGTTAATGTTTGTAAAGTGTTTTGAAGATTCTTGACGTCCTGATTTTGATTATGGGCTCTTCCTTCCCTTCCCATCTCAGTACTATTTTCCTGGTTTTTCACCTTCACAGTTCATAATCCACCTTGATCCAACTGTAACATGCTTCCTCTCTAATTAATTAATTAATTAGACATTCAGCTCTAGACCAGCTCCCCAGTCATCACCTTAAGCACTCTCTTAACCGTATCTTCACTAAGCATTGCTGTCCACTCTTGGCCCCATTTCTCCCTATTTTGCGCAGGTATCGTGTGTGCCACTATTTCAGTTGTACAGCTATCTGAACAAGTTAGTGACTAAACATTTATGCACTCAAAGCTACTTCATGAATACAAGAAATCTGGCCACTTCAATCAACAGAAGAACTGAAATTCTTTGGCTGCTTGCAAGAAGCATTTTTTCTTCAGAAGCTTTGCCGTGGTTTTGTCAAAAGGTTCTGAGTAATTTTCTGCTCAGTATTTGGATGCCATGATTAATCTGACTAGAGAATCTACTCCCAATTCTCAGTATATACACTTGGTATAGGGTAGGATGCCTTCAACTGCACAGCATAAAAAGATAAACATCCACTACAGGAGAAGTCTTGCAAGAAGTCTTTTGCAAAACAGTGAAAGAACTCACTGTACAAAGACGACCACATCTACGTTGAGAGCCCTCAAATTGGCTGGGAGCAACTAGAAGTATTCCTCCAAAATGGTCTGGCTGATGTTTTTACCCCAAAACGAAAAATAAAAGGAAGCTATGGGTTCCAAACTAGCTCAGTATCATAAGAGATGCAGGTGGAGGTAGAAACAGTGAGGATTTACACAGCTCTACAAGAAAGTAGTGAGTGTCCTTGCCTCCCTTACGATGGACAGCCAACTAAGTACTGCAAAAGGACATTTCTCTTTACTGCTGACCTGATCTTCATAAAAAGACCAGATAGTTTGGACTTACTCCCAAGGAGAAAGTCCAAGATTTACAGAGGCACAGACTATACTCTCAAAACCAGAAACAACAACAGTGGAGATGGGACAGCCCAAGAAGCAAATGCACTGTATGCCTAACCAACATGCCCTGCAAACACTAGGTTCTCATGGGCAGGAACTGCCTTTCTTCCCTCCATAAAAAAGGAAGGACTGTCTTGTCAGCGGAATTCCTCTCAGCTGCTGCCTGTACACAGAAGTAGCATAGTTCTCCTTCAGTGCAAAATAAGAGAAGCTGGGCATGCAGTTCATATTCTGCCCTTTGTTCTAATGTCTGAACTAGATTGCTTGATGCTTCCTGTGGGAGAAGGGCATGCACCTCTGAAGCTCCTTCAGTAGCTTGAAGACCTCTCAGGAATCAAGAGATAGTTTTAGCTGTTACCTGAATTGAGAGTGAAATCTCTCTGCTTCTCTCTTCCTGGCCTTGAGAACAGAGGGTTTGGAACCATGTAGTTGGTCAATCTCCTCCAAGCAACAGTTTGGAGCTTCCTAAAGAGACGGACACACTGACCACACTTAAAAGTAGGCAACATCTACCAGCTGCACACTACTACTAAAGCCCATGAAGGGACTGTCTGATATAAAATGCAAGACTAAGAATTCTAAATACACTTAAAAAAAACAAACCCAATTCAGGTAACACAGATGGAAGTTGAAATTTATATATTCAAGCTTTGTTTAAATTTCTGTAATTAAAGAATACCTGAAACAGGTCCTAAATGGTTGAGGTTCAGTTAAGTGTCTCTGTCACCTCTTTCCTGATTAAGTGTTGTGAAACACCTCAGTTTGGTGTAGTACATGTTTGGGGGGAGGGATAGCTCAGTGGTTTGAGCATTGCCCTGCTAAACTCAGGGCTGTGAGTTCAATCCTTGAGGGGGCCATTTGGGGATTTAGTTGGGGATTGGTCCTGCTTTGAGCAGCAGGGGGTTGGACTAGATGACCTCTTCTAACCCTGATATTCTATGATTCTTATTTTACAAGACACAGAGGATAGGCGACTTGGCTCTGGCAGACCTGCTAGACTTTAACCAAGTTAGACAATTTCCCTGACTCCTACTCCCATGTTTTAACCACTGTCAGACCACAATTTGTCTATTTGTATTATAGAGGGGCAACTGATCAAAAGGAAAGCTGTATTCATTCCAGCCATTTGCTATGCTTCTTTAACAAAATTTTGCAATCACAATTCACTGCAGCTGTTGGGGGAAGGAAGAGACGCAAGAACCCACATCATGTGTTCTCCGTATTACAGGCATTGTACATGAACTGAGCACCATCTCCCTTGAGGCACATAATACTGGGCATGTGAAAACACTCAGGCACTCTTTACCCAGATTCCCAAAAGTCAATTGCATGCCACTAAAAGGACAGAATCCAGACATTTTTCAAGTTTTTCATTGTAATAAATCCTCTATAGCTGCCTACCTGATTATGCATAAATAAGGTGGTCTGGATGAAGGTATAAGTAATTCAGGGAGCACTGTGTTCCTCATTTTTGGGCACCCCTCAGATTAAGCTGGAAGGAAACCGAGCTCTTGGAAGATGTGGCAGGCAAGGCTATGTCTACCCTAGCAAACTCATGTCATTGTCATTTGATGAGTTTAAGGTATGACACCATAGTTTTGGAGTTGCACCATCCCCAAAAGAGACCTCTTTTCAGCTGAGATTTTCCTCTGCTTCCTCCATCACTGCTCACAAAGAATATGGAGCACTGCACAGCGTGATCTCTCCTTTTAACCTGTTTTGCTGCAGCCTGACAACTTATCAGTAACTTGGGCACTGCACACAAAATGGAAAGCTTCTTACGAGACATGGATAAACTCTGGCTTACTCAGATATTGTTTAGGAATCAACTATAAAGACAGAGAACTAAAGAATTAGAATAGTTTAAATGTTAAAAACTTGGGTTTTTATGGAATCAGAAAAATGGCTGGTTGATTATGTGTTTCTGGCAGTGCTCAGTGTACTAAGTGCAGTAGGCACAGTACCTGCCACAACAGGCTTGCAAACTTAAAAAAATAAAAATACTGCTGTGGCAATGAAATCATGGACACAGACAAACATAATTCTAAAGTGGCAACATTTGAACGTATAAGTGATAACCCAAACAGTTAGCACTATTCACTGGGATCTACATGATATTCCCCTATGCCATCATTCCAGTTTAAGAAAGGTGCCACAGCTATGATTTTAAAATTCTCTAAGCATCTATTCTAATTGAAAAGTCTTGTTCTCATATTACCCTAGCCTAGGATGCTCTCACCTCTGTTCAGCCAGAGTCAGGGCCAGCTCCAGGCACCAGCTTAACAAGCAGGTGCTTGGGGCGGCCAAGGGAGAGGGGCGGCACCTGCGGTAATTCGGGGGCGGCAGGTCCCTCACTCCCTCTAGGAGCGAAGGACCTGCTGCCGAACTGCCGCCGCCAATCGCAGCTCCCCCCCGATCGCGGCTTTTTTTTTTTTTTTTTGCGCTTGGGGCGGCAGAAATGCTGGAGCCGGCCCTGGCAAGAGTTCAGTATAAAATAAGGGTAGGGTGAAAAAGTTGCCTTCTGTGCATGACATTTGCAACTGTCAAGATATTTTTACATAATACAACCATTAAATTAAGATTCTACTTACCAGTTTGATCGCTACATATTCATTGGTATAGAGATTTTTGCCTGTGAAAAAGAGAAAGACTTTCAGTATCACATGTATGACAGACAATATTCCTAGACTAAGTGCAAAAACCAATTTAGACAATTCAATGAACAGACCCAACATAGGTATAATTATTAATAATCCACAATAAGTATAATAGCTCACTAAGCTAGACTAGAAACAGCTTGCACTAATTCATGGCAGACAAAAATTGATTTAAAAAAATTAAATCTGTTTTTTACTTAAAACGGATTTATTTAAATTAATGGCTTTTTAGAAAATAAACGAATATAAATTAAAATAGAAGATTATGACCACCTATGTTAAGGCCTAAACGTACGATCATCTATTACAAATATTAACCAGTACACATCTGCTGCCATTTTAAATAGTCAAACCACTGAATTGGTAGAAGTCACTGGCTAAGCATATCAAACCAGAGTTTGTTGAAGTGCTAAACCAGCTTTTGAAAGTAGTAGCCTCTTCTGCAAGTGCAAAAACAATATTTTCTTGATTTCAGTTTATTCAACTAGTTTAGTTCAATAACTACTTCATTCAAAGTTAAGAAACCAATGGGAGTTGAAAAGGCAGAAAAGCTTGTCTAGAATCAAGTAGGTGTGAGAGGATGAGATATACTAATTCTAAAATCTCGAAGGACATGGTAACCCAAAACAAGTTCAATTCAGTAACTACAGATAATACTTCCATTGTTTAATACATTTGGATAACCTTTCAAAGCGTCCTGGATACATAAGAAAAGAAAGTTAGTTTTTTTTTATTAAATACAAATATTTTAAAAGACTGTTTTTGTGCATTTAATTGAATTGGAATTTCCATCCAAACAGAGCTTGACACAAATTACAAGTAAAAAATTAATTTAATAATTAAGAAATGTGTCAGTCAGTTTTTTAAAATAATAAAACATAACAATTAGGAATCAGAATAAATGTCAGTTAAGCTAACTACCATATATACTCGTTCATTAGCCCGTTCGTTTATAAGCCGAGCCCCCAAGATGGATAGGTAAAAATAGCAAAAACTGTATGATCCTTTCATAAGCCGATCCTATATTTCAGGGGTTGGGAAACTTTGGCTCCTGGCCAGTCAGGGTAAGCTGCTAGCGGGACTGGACATTTTGTTTACCTGGAGCGTTGGCAGGCACGGAGCCTCCCAGCTCCCAGTGGCCGCAGTTTGCCTTCCCAGCCAATGGGAGTTGAGGGAAGTGGCGCCACTTCCCGCTGCGCCCATTGGCTGGGAACGGCAAACCGCGGCCACTGGGAGCTGGGGTACTCCGTGCCTGCAGACGCTCCAAGTAAACAAAACGTCCCAACCGACCAGCAGCTTACCCTTATGGGCCTGGAGCCAAAGTTTTCCAACCCCTGCTACATTTTAAAAGTCGGCCTCACAAGAAACACTCAAAAGTTTTGCTAGAATTATTTTAATGTAATCTAACAAAAAACTTGTTATAATAACTGAACAAATATGTATTCATCTTCAAAATTACAGTCAATGTTTTAAATATCCATTTACTGATTTTAAAGTCTAATATTGTTCTAAGGTACTTATTTAAAAAAAGTCTTAAAATCCTTCTCAGTCCGAATCACTCTCTGATTCACCAAACAGTTCATTAAACTCTGCTTCAGTCACAGCTGCACCTGCATTGTCATTGTAGATTTCAGCAGGGTCATCTTCAGACTCAGATTCCTTCTCATCATTAGCCTCTGTTGTGTCATCATCAAATATGGCATCATCTTCTGACCCTTTGAGCGCATTGCTGATACAGCATTTCTGAAATGATTTTTATTTTCCGAGGGAATGGACACCCACGCTCCTTGACCCACTGGGCGACCAGATTGATTTCAGGCTTCATAAGATTCCCACCTTTTGTCAAGTTCGCGATGCCTGAGCACATCCATTCAGACCACATTTTGCGTAGCCTGTCTTTAAAGGGTTTGTTCAGGCAGATATCAAGAGGTTGTAGAAATGAAGTTAAGCCTCCAGGTATTACAGCCAAAGTAGTTTTCATTTTTTTGGTCACATTTTTCACCTCATCAGTCTTGAGCGCCCTGAATAAGTCCGAAACGAGCATAGCAGGTTTCTTGAAAAGTGCTCCTGGTATCTTATTCCACACTTTTTCCAGCCATTCAACAGTTCCACTTTGATCCATCCATCCCTTTTTGTGTGCACGTACGATGACACCAGCAGGAAATTTCATGTTTCTAGGCAAGGAGGGAGCTTTGATCCATTTGCCAAACACGATAAAACCACCGTAAAATGGATATTTTCATGGCCAGTGGTTTTAATTAAAACTTTTTCACCATCACTGGTTTCCGTTCTGTTGCTCGGGAGACCAAATGTCATCGGTGTTTTGTCCATATTTCCTATTTGTGACTGCTCAAATGCATGTTCCTTTCGATATTTTATAATAAACCTTTGGAAAGATTCAATTTTTTTCTTCCAGATCTCTCGGCAGCTTTTGCGCTATCTTTGTTCGCTGACGAAGACAGAGACCATGATGGTTCCTGAAGCGAGTACACCAACCCACCGATGCAACAAACACTGACGGCGTTACTGACTTGTATTTATCGTCCTTTGACATTTGCAGAGCATACAGACGAATTCCAGTTCTAGTGACAATGTACCCATTTTGTCAACATTCAACAACCCGATTATTGAGATCTTTCTCCAGCTCAGGAAATGAAGTGCACCTCGTTGGACATTTTTTCTTGCTTCTTGACGTATCTTTTTGTGTTTTATTTTTTCACCATTCTCTTACTTGCTTCTCATTGATACAGAATTCACAAGTAGTGCGCAATTATTGTTTGCTTCTGCATATTCAACAATAATTGAATGCTGTGTGATAAGCAGACCGTTTTCTTTTGATTTCACCATTCATTTTAAATACTAGTATGAAAATAATCATCATCATCATCATGTTACAGATTTTGTAGGACTTTATATAGGAACGTCACCTGCTTTATCACTGTCAAATTATTATTGTTCTTTGTTTATTTCAAAGCAGCCCTGTAGATTGGCATGTCTGTGGCGATAACAGGCTATTTAAATTTTATTAGAGATTCCATCGATTCTGTGCGTTATATTTTCATATTGGCTCGAGACTTACAAGGTCCATTGGTAGAAACGCATGAAGAGATCAAATTACACAGTAGTGGACTGACACTAGTGCTATAGTACTATCGTTCATTGTATTTTTCTGATTGACTTTAAGGTGTAGCATTTTGTGAAATGCATGGGTCAAATGTCATGCAGATCTGCAAAAACAACAGGAGTACTTGTGGCACCTTAGAGACCAAGGTGCCACAAGTACTCCTGCTCTTTTTGCGGATACAGACTAACATGGCTGCTACTCTGAAACCTATGCAGATCTGCAGCACTGCTCTTTTAGCATTCATTTCAAGCCAATCTAGTCCACTAAACAAAGCATTTGCAACTTTAAAAGGCTGCAGTATTGACCTCAATAAATGGGTCAGCAAACTTTGGCTCCCAGCCCATCAGGATAAACTGTTTTGTTTACCTGGAGTGTCCACAGGCATGGAGCCCCTCAGCTCCCAGTGGCCATGGTTAGCTGTTCCCAGCCAATGGGAGCTGCGGGAAGTGGCATAGGCCAAGGGACATGCTGGCCACCACTTCCTGAAGCTCCCATGGGCTGGGAACCGTGAACTGCGGCCACTGGGAGCTGAGGGACTCCATGCCTGCGGATGCTCCAGGTAAATAAAACGACACTGTATTATATATTCAATTCAATAATTCCATAGAGCTTAAAATCATCAAATTTTGGTGTAGATCCGTTGATAAGCCGACCCGTGCTCTTTGATGCTTCACTTTTTTACCAAAAATATTCAGCTTATGAATGAGTATATACAGTAATTGCCTAAACACATTTGTACAGACAGTGTTCTCCTAATTAGCAAAGAGCAGCACAAAATTTAGTGTAAAGGCTCTATTTTGGCTACATTTATTCTGCACCACAGTGCAGATTATGGTGATACAAATAGCAAAGAGTTGCACTTTAACTGTCCCGTGTGGACGCTGCTGATACAAACTAAAAGGCACCGACTCCGTGTTAACATAGAGAATAATGTTAACATGAACTTGGCACCTTTTAGTTAGTGCCAGCAGTGTCCACACAGGGTAGTTTGAGTGCAACTTTTTGGCATGCTCTGCAATTCACAACCCCGTAGTCTGCACTGTCCCGAGTGCGCACAAGCCTTAAATTGAAAATCAATATGTTTTAATAGTTACCAATCACTGAAAATCAACCTCTCTTTAGAAGGATAACTAGAAAACAAATACTAAGCACAATTCAAGTCAATTATTTAAATAGATTTAAATCAGCAAGCTGATTCTGTGGGTATCATATCAGAATGAGAGGTTACGCAAACTGAGACTAGGACCCAAGTATCTAAAGACATACCTAGTTTAGAGTTTCTGGTCCTGTTTTAACTGTTTAATTGCCAATTAAATGAGCTAAATCAACACATTGATAAATGCTAGTTAAGACATTCCACAAACATGTTCTAGAACAAAAAAAAAGTTTGTTTAATCCTTGGGCTCAATTTAGAATCATAAACGTAGTGCTGGAAGGGGCCTTGAGAAGTCATTAAGTCCGGCCCCCTGTGCTGATGTAGGGCCAAGTAAACCTAGACCATCCCTGACCGGTGTTTGTTCAACTTCTTCTTGAAAACCTCCACTAATGGGGATTCTCAAGCCTATTCCAGAGAATAACTATCATTATAGTTAAAAACTATATTTAATCTGGATCTCCCCTGCCACAGTTTAAGCCCATTACTTTTTGTCCTAGTGCCAGCAGCCATGGAGAACAATTGATCATCATCTTTATAATAGCCCTTAACATATTTGAAGAGTTAATGAGCTCCCCTTCCCCCACCCCCCGTCTTCTTTTCTCAAGAATATACATGCTCTGGTTTTTGTTGTTGTTGTAGGTTTATAAACCTTTCCTCAGAGGTCATGTTTTTTAAATCTTTTATCATTTTTGCTGCTCTCCTCTAGACTCTCCAATTTGTCCACATCTTTCCTAAAGCGTGGCTCCCAGAACTGGACAGAGTACTTCAGCTGAGGCCTCACCAATGCCGAGTAGAGCAATGCAACCCACCTCCTGTGGGTTTTACATATTGCATTCCTGTTAATACACCCCCAGAATGATATTAGCATTTTTCACAACTGTAGCACATTGTTGGCTTATATTCAATTAGTGATTCACTATAACCCCTAGATCCTTTTCAGCAGCACTGCCACGGAGTCAGTTATTCCCCATTTTAAAGGTGTGCATTTGATTTCCCTTTCTAAGTGGAGTACTTTGCACTTTATTGAATTTCATCTTATTGATTGCCGATCAATTCTCCAATTTGTCAAGGTCATTCTGAATTCTAATTCTGTCCAACAAAATGCTTGTAATCTCGTCCAACTTGGAGTCATCCACAAATTTTATACGAGTACTCTCCAATTCAATATCCAGTTTACAATACATTACACATATTTGTCCAGGAAGTAGTATTTGTTGAGTGCATGGATTAGTTAATTAACATGACAAAACATCTCCTTCTTGAATAAAAATCAATGTGTACTAGAACACAGATGCACAGAGAAACAACTTGGAAGACTTTCTAAAAGATTTAGTCCTGCCAAGGTAAAAGGTCAGAGCCCTCCTGACATAGTGTGTAAAGCAGCATCTCTTCCTTACCAGTTGAGGTTTAGGGTAAAGACAGGAAGATATAAGGGCTGTTTAATATGGATATTTTTGGAGTGCTGTTATAACCTGACTTTGTCTTTGAAAAATATTGTGAAGGCGGGGTGGGGGATGCCACGAGGGCCTCTACTTTCCCAACTCATCAAGCAGACATGACAACTACCAGGAATGCTCTCTTCATTGATAAATGGAGGAGTGAGTAGGTAGCCATTGGCTCAAACAGTAGTCTTGTAAGGCATTTAAGAACCAAACTGAGGTCTCAAGTTGGGATAGACCACTTGACTTGTGGAAAGAAACTTCCAATTTCCTTGAGGAACCTCACTGCCATTGGGTGAGCGAATATGGAAACACACTCTATTGGGGAGTGGAAAGCCATGATGGCTGCCAGATGGACTCTAATGGAGCTCAAAAAACAGTCCCGAGCTTTTCAACTCTTGGATGTAGTCCAGTACATCTGACAGCAAGGAGGATGTTGGTGGAATGTGTTTAAGGTTACACCAGTAGCTGAAACTTGTCCATTTGTAAGTAAGTGTAACGTGTAGACTGTTTTATGCTGTGAAATAGTATTCTCTTTACTGTCTCTGAACAGGTTGGTTCTAATCCTGCGAACCAACGGCCAGCCATGCTTTGAGGTGAAGAACTCAGATTCGGGTGAAGGATCTGTCCATTTTCTTGGGAGAGAAGATAAGGGGCAGTCTGGAGAGTGATCGGTGAGCAAGTAGCCAACTGAATGATGTAAGGGAACCGTGTCTGTCTGGACCATATTGGGACTATTAGAATAACCTTGGCCTTGTCTTTCTTTATCTAGAACAGAACTTTGGATATTAGAGGAGATGGTGGGAACAAATACAGAAGACCCGATAACTAGTGAAGAAGAAAGTATCCCCATCAGGACTGGTGAACCAGCCTGCCTCTGGAGCAGAACCGTGTAAATTTTTTGTTCCTGGCTACAATGAACTCGTCTACCTGAGGGGTGCCCCATTGCTGAAATAGCAGTGAAGTACAACCTGTCGGTTGATATAGAAAAGGGGTGGCCAACCTGAGCCTGAGAAGGAGCCAGAATTTACCAATGTACATTGCCAAAGAGCCACAGTAATACATCAGCAGCCCCCCCCCATCAGCTCCCACCCCCGTGCTCCCAGTGCCTCCCGCCCACTGGCAGCCCCGCCAATCAGTTCTTCCTGCTCCCTCCCTGCAACTACTGATCAGCTGTTTTGTGGCATGCAGGATGCTCTGGGGGGCGGGGAGGGGAAGGAGCGAGGGCATGGCAGGCTCAGAGGAGAGGGTGGGAAGGGGTGGAGTGGGGGCAGGGCCTGTGGCAGAGCCAGGGGTTGAGCAGTGAGCACCCCCCAGCACATTGGAAAGTTGGTGCCTGTAGCTCCAGCCCTGGAGTCAGTGCCTATACAAGGAGCCGCATATTAACTTCTGAAGAGCCGCATGTGGCTCCAGAGCCATAGGTTGGCCACCCCGATATAGAATGTGCATGACAGGTCTGTCATGATCTTTATGTGTTTGCCTCAATCAATGATAGAAATTGGACACAAGAATCTCTCACTGCCCTGAGTTCCAGCAAGCTGATGTGCAGAATGGCCTCAAGAGGTGTCCACCTGCTTTTGGCCTTGAGTGTGTCTACATGTGCTCCCCAACCTAACAGGGATGAATCTGTCATTATAAATATTGCTGGGGAAAGGTGAGCAAAAGGAATTCCTGCACAGATATTGTGAGGGTGTTGCCACCACTAGAGAAATTCCCTCATGAATGTGGGTATGGAAAGTAGTTTGTTTAGACTGTCTGCTTGGTGAATTAACTGTCCTGAGCCACCTCTGAAGGCAACGCATTCGCAACCTTCCATGACAAAAGTACCAGCTGCCATATGTCCCAGGAGCTGTAGAAAGCTCTTGACTGATGTTTGAGAGCTGAACTGGATTATGTTGACTATATTGGATGGGGCCACAAACTTGTACATTGGGAGGTAGCGTACCTTGATTTGATAACAGTGAAAGTCTATGAATTCCGACTTTTGTACAGGAGTCAAAGTGAATTTTGAATGTTCAGTTGTAGACCCAGTTCGAGGAAGTGGTCTATGGCCTTACTATTAGCCAGAAAAGCTTCTGCATGAGAGTGTCCTTTCAGAAGCCAATAGTCGAGGTAAGGGACTACCAACATGCCTTTGCTGTAGAGGTGCACCTCTACTACTGACAAATTTCAAAAAGACTCTTAAGGCACGTGAAAGGCTGAAAGGGAGCACCCTATATCTAAAGTGGTCCTGACCTACAGTGAAACTTAAAACATTCTGTGGGAGAGATGGATAGTTACATGGAGATATGCATCCTCAAGGTTGGGGGCTAAGAGTCAATCCCCTTGGTCAAGTGAGGGAAGTGCTACCATTTTGAATTTCTGTGCCTTCACAAAGGTGTTGAGTAGGCTTAAATCTGGGATGGGTCTCCAACCACCGTTTTTGTTAGTTTGTTTTTTGGAACCGGGAAGTACCTGGAATAAAACCCCTTCCCTCTGAGTTGCATGAGAGCACGTTCTATAGACTCTCTCCTACTCTTGGGTGCTATTTCTTGTTTCAGAAGGTGCTCATGAGAGGGTTTCCTGAAAAGAAACGGGGACGGGAGGGTTGGAAGGCAGGAGGGAAGTGTAGTGGATGGAGTATCGTGTGGAGATGATCGCCAAAACTACTTGTCTTTAATGGTAAACCTCCAAGCTCATCAGCAGTTGTATAGGTGGTCACCAAGGGGAGGAAGGCAGGATAATCCATCAAAACTGGTGCTTAGAGGCTGAAGAGGAGACAGAGATAGATAGTTTCTTCCTCTGGAACTTCTCTTTGGTGTAGGGATTCACACAGTCTCTGGGAGCCAGAGAATTGAGCAGGACAAGATCTCTGAGTTGTCTGGGATGTACTTAATTTTCTTTTATGAGTAGGTATATAAATTCCCAGAGAACACAGAGTGGTTCTGGAATCCCTTAACGTGTGCAAAGACACGTCGATGCTTTCCAGTTTGGAGCCACCAAAAGGAAAGTCCTCAACAGTATTCTAGACCTCCCTTGGAAATCCTGAGAGCTGGAGCCAGAAGGTTCTTCTCATAACTACCGCCACAGAGAAAGAACAAACAGCACTGTCAGCAGTTCAAGGGAGGCTTACAGAGATGTTCTGGCAAGAAGCCAGCCTTCTGCAATGATCTCCTGAAATTGTTCTCTATGCTCTGATGGGAGATGCTCAATAAAGGAGTTCAGTTTGGCATAATTTGGGTGGATTTATTTCACCATTAACATCTGGTAGCTGGCGATTCTGAAAAGTAGAGTGGATGACAAGTATGACTTTGTACCAGAACAGGTTGAGGCACTTTAAATCTATACCCTATGATAAAGATTGTGTGTGATGAATGTGGAAGGGCAGCACCAATCATCTCAAATACCAGAGGATTGGGAAAATTCCAAGTCCTTCGAGGAAATATAGTATTTCTTATCCACTCTCTTGCAGGTGGGTAGAATTGCGTCTGGCGTATGCCAGATTACCTTTGCTGAGTCCAGGAGGGCTTTGATAACAGGAAAGGCAATCTATGCAGATATGCTGTATGCAGGATGTCAAGCAGCTTTTGATGAGAATCTCTAACCTTCTCAAGCAGGATCTGTAAGGAGTCTGCGGTCCTCTTAATAAGATCCTGAAACTGCCTGAAGTAGTCGGCCAGAGATGGTGGAGGTAGAACAACAGCTTCATCTGGGGATGAAGAAGAGATGTTGGCTATGTGGGGAGACCTCTTATTCAGCTCTCGCTTCCTATTCATCAAAGGTTCAGGTCTCCTCGAAAGGAAAGATGATAGACAGTCTCTATCTCTGTCATGTGGTACTTGAGGCCCTTGAAAAATGCTGATTGTAAGCCACCCAGGGATTCCAGTATGGCTGACGGTGCATATGACCCATGGGTGTTCAAACCAACAAAGTGTTGTCTGTAAATATTTCTCACAAATATAAATCGGCTTCTTCAAAGACCTGTGGAAAAGTATCCCTCTAGAGATGTGGCGAACCTTTAACAGATATTTGAGAAACTGAGGTAAGATCGTTAGAATCCTCCTCTTCCACATTACTCTAGGAGTAGCAGACGACTGAAAGAAACAGGAGGTAAGTCCATTGGTACCAGACGTGTCCTTGGTACTGAGAACAGATTGGTACTAAACAATGGTGAGTCAGGAATCTTGGACACAGGGAGGTCAAGGACATCAAAATTCCTTTAGTACTGAAACAGTTGTTGGCACTGTGGCACTGGCCTGAGCAGAAATAATTATTGCTGAGGGAGTTGACAGTACCAAGTGCCTTTCATGTTCCAAGGGGAGCCCAAGGAGTGCCTGACCAGTCTTTCAGTACCGACTGAGAAGAGGTAGACCTCTTTTTATCACTTCGCTCCCCGGTCAGTACCGATAGTCTAGCGGAGTCCAACATTTTGGAGTCCTTAGGCTTAACAATTCTTTCAGTACCTGAGGAACCAAAAGCCTTGTGAGTATCAGGTTGGAGACCAATGGATGCTGAAATGGCTAGTGTCATTGGAAACTGCAGCTTCTTCAATGTAGGTTCCCTATCCAGAGGGCTAGAGGTCTGTTCTTCAGAGACATTATGAAAGGAATCTTGACTTTTCTTCTTAGCTGCTCCCAGGGAGTGCACTGCTGAGGCAGTAGAAGTACCTGATTTACTCAGAGACTCATTAGTATGAGGGCAAGGGGGGGAAATGTCTCTAGGACTGGAACAGAAGCCAGGCGAAGAGCACTCTCCATTCTGACAAGATGTACTTTGATCTCCCTGTTTTTTCTGGCATTCGATTTTATTGCCAGACAGGAGTTACACTTTCGGGGTACGTGAGATTTCCAGAAGCAACTGATTACACTGCTCTACAGCCAAAATGCTTCTGAAATAAATGTAGTCAAACTTTACTAATTCTGGGTCACTGAGAACGAAAATGATGCTTAAAATTGTTGATTGGCTCTAGTTTTCAAGATATGCTATTGGGTCAGTATATATGACCCTTGACTTGGGAATGGTGGAGGATAAGTGAGTTATACAGGGAAGGGATCTCAATTTAAACCAGAAATGACTAAAATACATCTTTGACGGGGTCGATGAATAAATCTATGACTGGGTTTGGACAGTACTTGCTTTTTAGGCAAAACAATGAATGATACAATCTGAAGCTGGTATTGCGTCATACATGATATGAATTGCATCATGTTATTCGTAGAAGTCATGGATGATGCAATCATAACAAAGCTTACATCACTCTGCTGAACAAATTGCCATATATCAGCTCTAGAAATCATACAGGGTCGTGCTCTCTTATTTGTCAATGTTTGATTTTGCAAAGGGACACATATTTCTGTTTAGCCAAAGTGAGCAGAGATGCCTCGTATTTGTGTGAGCAGTGCAGATAACTTCTGCTATGTTTGTGGTGAAGTGACTTTTGCATCACAAAAGCGCAGTATAACCACTATGGTTAAGAAAGCTTATCGCCTTTATTTTGGCTGCAAAATTGGAGATCAGGACAAGAGGTGGGCCCCACACATATGCTGCAACACTTGTGCAACAAATCTTCGCTAGTGGTTGAACAGGAAAAGGAAATCTATGCCTTTTGCAGTGCCAATGATTTGGAGAGAGCCAACAGATCATACCAGCAATTGTTACTTCTGCATGGTGCCTCCAGTTGGGAAAGGTCTGTCAAAGAAGAAAAAGTGGACTGTGCATTATCCAAACATTCCATCAGCTGTATGCCCAGTACCCCACGGAGAAGGACTGCCGGTTCCTGATGCACCAGAATCATTCTCACTTGAGTCAGACGAGGAAGAGGAAGAGGATGAAACTTCTGGTCCTGAACCATCAATGTCACAGGACCCACATTTTCTCCCATCCTCCTCCTCATAACACAAGGTGAGCTGAATAACCTTGTCAGGGATTTGGAACTACCCAAGAGTAAGGCAGAGCTGTTGGGCTCCAGACTACAGCAGTGGAATCTCCTGGCAGGTGATGGTAGGATTTCCATGTTCCGTGACCGTCAAAAGGATCTTGTCCCATTCTTCTTCATGGAAGGTGATCTTGTAGCCTGCAACAACATCGATGGTGTGATGGCAGCCCTCAACATCGTTCACGATCCAGATGAGTGGAGACTGTTCATTGATTCATTGAAGACGAGTCTTAAAGCTGTTTTACTGCATAATGGCAATGTTTTGCCATCAATTCCAGTTGGTTATGCAGTCCATATGAAGGAAACCTATGACAACATGAAACAACTTTTGAGGTGCATAAACTATGACCAACATCAGTGCCAGCTTTGTGGAGATTTGAAGGTTGTTGCTCTCTTGCTTGGTCTGCAGACTGGATACACAAAGTATTTTGCACTCTCACGCAGTGAGCAACGAGCACGGCGAGCGATTTCACCATGACATTGCAACAATGGAGAAACGCTATCAGGGCAAATGGAGCCCATCAATGCTTGCGGACTATTGCTGGACAGTGACAAGAGATGCTCCATTTAAGGAATACAAGAGACAAGCCAAGAAGCGCCGAGTAGACACTGAATAGGACTAAACTATGTACATAATAGTTTTTTGCCTTTTGTTTCATAATAAATTTTATTTATATAACCCTTTTGCTGATTTTTAAAGTGTTACATAAACAGGACAGGTGAAATATTATCATGTAAAGCAACCATAAACACATGAAGAGACCTAGGTTTACAATTTATGATTAAAACTCCACTATCTACACAATAGACAGACATAAAATGTAAAAACTTAAATATCTTAGAAACAGTAGCCAATCAGTTGTTTTAATTGTCATATTTGAATTCAGCACATCAAAATACATAATAAATAGCATATTTTATCTCTGAAGCAGACGACTTCTCAAAAATTGTAGACCAGTGTTACACCGGGACTATCTGTCACTCACTGGAATTACCTTCTGGCATGATAGGCAGCGTTTAAAAAAAAAAAACTAGGAGAACTAGGCATGAACTTCCAGTGATGTAAAGCTCCAAAGAGGCGGGGGGGGGGGGGAGGAGGGGAATTTTAATGGTCCTTAAAAACTAGGAGAAAAAAAGTTTGAAAAGTTTTTTTTATTTTAATTTTTTTAAGACTACTTCTCCTACCTAAAGCTAATTACAACTAGACTAAACTAAACTACTACAAAGACTATGGGGTCACTGTTGAGGGAAGCTCAGCACAGACAGCTTCTAAGGCTCCATCTCAGGCTGAGGCAGTTGAGAAGGAACCAGGGTGGATAAAAATCAATGCTTTTTAAAAAAAACAAAACCAAAAAATTGGATTTATTTAAATCTGATTTTTTTGATAAAATGCTTTTTGAAGAAAATACCTATCTAAAGGTAGTTTTAATTAAGATACATCTTTGAGCTATGTCATCTCATCATGGAATAAGGATTATAAATTCTAAATCTATAGTATGAGATAATATATTCACATAAGGTTTAAGAAAAGTTTTGTAAATGAGTTCCAATAGTTCATGGATTACGGACCCAATTTTATGGGGTTTCAGGGGCTTCGGTGTAGATTATTTAGGTTAATCTTTCTATCTACCCCAATGGGACTCAATGCTCAGTCTAGAAGATACCATCAGAGATGCTTAGTTTTGCAGTTCTCAAACAGTGGAATTGTCTCTCCAGAGATAGCATGTTTGTTAACAGCAAAAATGTTTTTCAATAAATAAATGTATAGAGGTGAGAAATAACAGACCTCAACCCTACTGTCCCTCTGAAAATTTGTGTACACAGAGTCAATCCCTTACCTCCCTCTAAAAGTGCAAAGTTTCAAACAGTTCAATGAATAGAAGATTGTTGGGGGTGGAATAGAGCTGGACAAGGAGAAGAAGTCTGGAGATAAATGTGAAAAGAGAGGGACAGGGAGTAGAAACAAAAATGTAACTGTTTCAGCAGCATATTCCAGAAGTCTTGAGGTCTCTGAGTGTAGACTTCATTGATTTGAGATCTCCCACACCATTCTCTCACTAGAATGGAAAACCTATAATGGCAGCAGGCCGTAAAAGAGACCCAGTTTGGGAATATTTTAATGAAGTTCCTCTACCTGTGGGTAAGACAGACATGCGTGCAAAATGCAAACAGTGCAACAAAGAAATGAAAGGCCTGGTTGCCCAAATGAAACAACATCATGAGACGTATTCCTTCTCAGGTGGAAGCTGCGTTGAAGATGATGAAAGGAACATGTCTGAACATGCAGGATCTTCAGGCTGGTAAACTTTTTTATTTCACACTTCTTTCTTAAGGACTGCCTGTCTTCCTTCTGGACTATTCTTGAATTCTCATGTTTGAGCAAAAAATATAGTTGTTACTCTATGGTACTATCATTTTAGATGCAGTTGTGATAAAAAATAAATAGCTGAAATAGGCAGATCTCCCTTTTACAATTTCACCTTTAAAGTAGTACTGAGTGTCAGTGAATGCAATGAGTAATACTAAATGAACAGTATGGTAATAATAATTAACTAACTGCATTGATTTATTTTGTTTAGGAGAATCCATCCTCAACATACAAGATTCTGAAGACTATCCACCTACAAGATCACCATAATTTTCTATAGTTTCAGAGTTATCTGCCAATGATAGTGTTTCAATCATATCATGTATGTCACATAGCCACAGTATATCACCTGTAGCAAAAAGAAAAAAAAACCTCCATCATCCAGAAACAACTATAGATAAGTTTGCGATAAGAACCAGCAGATTGCAGAAGGAGGTAATTGATAAAAATTGCCTGGTTTGCAGGGCCGGCCAACAACATTTTCGCACCTGAGGCGGGGAGCTCAAATGACGCCCCCATGCTCCCTCGCTTGGGCCAAAACTTTGAAAGGTCTCAATTCTGCCTTCTTCCTGTTCTACTCCTCTCATGGTACTGCTCTGCTACCTATCCCAATAAAGGAGAACTAACAACTTAAAATGCCTTGTTCAAAAATTTTAAGTAATACAACTTTCAAACGCCTGAACAGCAAATGTAACTTTTCTTGTCTGCATAGTAAACACTGGCATTTTTATCGTTTGAATAATCAAAGTGGTGCTTTCCGTGCCTTCTTGCTTGCAAAGATTTGAACTGCTTCCTGAAGGTCCACAGTCTGGGCCAGCTCATGCTCTATTGAGATAGTTGCAAGGCTGACCAGCCTCTCCTGTGTCATTGTGGAATGTAGATGTGTTTTGATTAACTTCAGCTTGGAGAAGCTGCGTTCTCCACTGGCAACTGAAACAGGAAGTGTTAGAAGTATGCCCAGAGCAACAAAATCATTTGGAAAGAAGGTGGTCATCTTATTTGTGCACATATATTCCAGAACAGCCTTTGGACTTGATCCTGCTGAAATGTATCTTGAAAGGGCTTTCAGTTCATCACCTAAATCACTCGCATCAATATTGCACATGTCATCATGTGTCAACACTGTCTCTAGTGCCCTGCATTGCTGGTGTAGGTCTTCTTCAGGTATAGTGAGGAGTTTTGGAATATCATACAACATCCCAAATATACTGCTGTATTCCTTGAGCTGCATGAAACGTTCTTCAACTGACTGTATTGCACAGTCGAGCACCTGGTTAATGAATTCAGCTTTGAATTGTTGTTTGGGGTCCCTTATGGGATTATCCTGTGCCTCAATCAAAATGTCATCTTCTTCGGTGACTCTTGTATTCTTGAATGGGTCGGAAAATAGCTTCACTGTGAAGTTCCTCTGCCAACTTCTTTCCAATTTTTCCACATCCTTCTTGTAGTGTGGGGCCCAAAACTGGACACAGTACTCCAGATGAGGCCTCACCAATGTTGAATAGAGGGGAATGATCACGTCCCTCGATATGCTGGCAATGCCCCTACTTATACAGCCCAAAATGCCGTTAGCCTTCTTGGCAACAAGGGCACACAGTTGACTCATATCTACCTTCTCGTCCACTGTAACCCCTAGGTCCTTTTCTGCAGAACTGCTGCCTAGCCACTCAGTCCCTAGTCTGTAGCGGTGCATGGGATTCTTCCATCCTAAGTGCAGGACTCTGAACCTGTCCTTGTTGAACCTCAGATTTCTTTTGGCCCAATCCTCTAATTTGTCTAGGCCCCTCTGTATCCTATCCCTATCCTCTAGCGTATCTACAACTCCTCCCAGTTGGTGTCATGTGCAAACTTGCTGAGGGTGCAGTCCACGCCGTCCTCCAGATCATTAATGAAGATATTGAACAAAACTGGCCCCAGGACCAACCCTTGGGACACTCAGCTTGATACTGGCTGACAACTAGACAGGGAGCCATTGATCACTACCCATTGAGCCTGACAATCTAGCCAGCTTTCTATCCACCTTATAGTCCATTCATCCAGCCCATACTTCTTTAACATGCCGGCAAGAATACTGTGGGAGACCGCATCAAAAGCTTTGATGAAGTCCAGGAATAACACATCCACTGCTTTCCCCTCATCCCCAGAGCCAATTATCTCATCATAGAAGGCAATTAGGTTAGTCAGACATGACTTGCCCTTGGTGAACCCATGCTGACTGTTCCTGATCACTTTCCTCTCCTCTAAGTGCTTCAGAATTGATTCCTTGAGGACCTGCTCCATGATTTTTCCAGGGACTGAGGCGAGGCTGACTGGTCTGTAGTTCTCCGGGTCCTCCTCCTCACCTTTTTTAAAAGATGGGCACGAAATTAGCCTTTTTCCAGTCATCTGGGACCTCTCCTATCACCATGAGTTTTCAAAGATAATGGCCAATGGCTCTGCAATCACATCAGCCAACTTCTTTAGCACCCTTAGATGCAGTGCATTCGGCCCAATGGACTTGTGCTCGTCCACCTTTTCTAAATAGTCCTGAACCACTTCTTTCTGCACAGAGGGCTGGTCACCTCCTCCCCATGCTGTGCTGCCCAGTGCAGTAGTCCGGGAGTTGACCTTGTTCGTGAAGACAGAGGGGAAAAAAAAGCATTGAGGACATTAGCTTTTTCCACATCCTCTGTCACTAGGTTGCCTCCCTCATTCAGTAATTTCCTTGACTTTCCTTGACTTTCTTCTTGTTGCTAACATACCTGAAGAAACGCTTCTTGTTGTTCTTAACAACTCTTGCTAGCTGCAACTCCAAGTGTGATTTGGCCTTCCTGAT
Source organism: Trachemys scripta elegans (assembly GCF_013100865.1). Classification (NCBI taxonomy): domain Eukaryota; kingdom Metazoa; phylum Chordata; order Testudines; family Emydidae; genus Trachemys; species Trachemys scripta. Next base: position 45,147,926 of record NC_048307.1, read on the forward strand.
TTCACTCCTGCATGCTTGAGCAATATTTTTATACTCCTAGTAATATTTTTATAATGGCAACTATGGCATCATCTATCTTCCCAATTTGGTGCTTGATAGGCTTTATCATCTCCACTTAACTTTCCCATCATGTGCCACTCAGGCTAGGTCTACATTACCCGCCTGAATCGGCAGGTAGAAATCGACCTCTCGGGGATCGACACTCTTACTCCACCAGCGGAGGTGGGAATAAGCACCGTCGACGGGAAGCCGCAGAGGTCGATTTTGCCGCCGTCCCTACAGCGGGGTAAGTCGGCTGTGATACGTCGAATTCAGCTATGCTATTTGCATAGCTGAATTTGCGTATCTTAAATCGACCCCCCCCCCTGTAATGAATACCTGCCCTTAGTGGTTTCAGTGTCAGAGAGGATGTTCCCAGATGTTGCTTCAAAATTTGCCATCGATGAGATGGTGTAGAGAAAAATACATAGATGCTTTGAATTACATTAAAAAAATCAGCAGCCTCACTAGAAGCTGATGCTGCATCACTGACCACCAAGTTCAATGAAGGAGAACTGCATAGGACAAAAAAAGTTTGAGGGTTTAACTCTCGGATCTGTGTCTACACTCCTCTGTTCTTTCCTCTCATGTTGGCACCATTATTGTAGCCCTCTGACAGCCACCATTGCAGGGACATTTTCACTAGGTTCTGTTGTTGTTACAAAACGCACCATTAAAGTAATTTGTTCCATATGGCTGATGTCAGGTGTGCAGTCCAGAATAACAGGGTAATATCTTGCTGACTTCAGATCTGTCACAATCTTTTTTTTTGACTTTTGTTGCCAGTAACTGTATGATCTCATTTTGAATTGTTTTTCCAAGGTAGTGGTGTGTGCACATTTCTTGGGTGGTGACTCTTCTTAGATTCTCCTGGAGTACAGCATCAAACTCAGCCATCAGCTCCACAATTTAAAGGAAGTTTCCATTGTTTGGCACATACAGCTGATCTGAAGTGCCACGCAGTGCTAGATTTTGGGTAGCAAGCATTCTCACAAGGCAATGAGCCTTTTCAGAACGTTTTGCCAGTAAAAAGACTCTGATGCAATCTTCTCTTGATGCTGATCATCTATGGTGGCCTTTAACCTTAGTCTCATCTCTAGCTGTTTCCACCTATGGAATGGTCTTCGGTGATTTCCTGCCTTCTCATGGCATGCCAGATTTCTAGCCAGATTTTTCCAGTCCTTTGTTCCTGTAGAACCCAATGTGGCTGGAACATTAGACTGGAAGAGTTTGCAACAAAAAAACAGTAAGTAGCATTCTGGGTTTTTGAGTACATAAGCCATGGTCTCTCCACTTTGTCACCATTGGGGATTTCATGCCAGTAATGTGTTGGATGGAAACTTCTATTTTCATTGTCTTTGGGGAACATGAAGTTTTTCACTTGCTGTAGCACATGCAGTACAAGGAAGTCCCTCAGGCTACTGCTCAAGTGGGTCCACAGTCCTGGATCATCTAGACTTAAGGAACTAAACTCACCAGCAGCTGTTTCTTGTGCCTCCACCACACTCTTCTCTGATCTACATTTTCTTCAGGAATGTGCATGGTTACCTCCATTTGAGATGGAGATATGGATGCTGCAGTAGCTGCCAGGTCACCTGCATTCTGACTAACTGGAAGATCAGGCATCTCCTCACCACTCACATCCTCACTGGGGCCGGAAGGTTCACCGTGAACTATGTATCTCAGGATGAGCTCCTTCCTGCTTAGATAGAAAAGCTTCCTTTGCTTTCTTTCTTTTTCTGAATGCTGCCCCAGAGGGGTGTTTGCTGTTCTGTGCCAGCTGCAGTGGCTCTCAACACTCAATTGAAAGGGACAAATAAGCAGGCTGGTAGCAGAGCCTGAGCGAGGGAAGATATCGGCGTCTTAATGGCCTAACTGGCTCCTACTACTTCAGTTGACTGCCTGTTCTCCTCAAGTGGGTTCAGAGAAGCAGCAGGAAACAGGAAGCTCCCCGAGAAGCTGATGTTAATCAGTCCAGGCTCCTGCGGGTACTAGAGAGGTACATAATAGGCTCCTCCTCCTCTCGCTCCTGCTGCTTTCTGTTATTACCTCTCACCTTTTCTCCTGCCTGCCATGTCTCTTGGGCCCTCCTTCCTCCAGCACAGCACTCCACCATATCTGTGCGTCTAGAGCAGAGAGACTACATATGCACCAGCAGCAGACACAATTTTCTACACTCTGGGTCCTAGTGGCATCCCCTCACAGAGAACTGGGAAAATGCAATAGATGCTAAACAAGTCAAATTGAGTGAACAAAGCCTGTCCACCGTAGATTTGCTGTTAACCTTGTGTCTTTTGCAAATTCAGCTACGGGATAAAATAAAAGAATTCACACTAGTGTCTGGAGCCAGACGGGAGTGTCTGGCTCAGCAAGACAGGGTGCTGGAGTCCTGAGCTGGCAGGGAAAACAGAAGCAGGGGTAGTCTTTGCACATCGGGTGGCAGCTCCCAAGGGGGTTTCTGTGATCCAACCCATCACAGTAGCGTAGTTGAGCAGGGTCTGTGCACAGCTGATTGCTTTGAGATACTGGTAGTGATAGAATTCTGTGTCCATGTCCTCATCACTCTTGTTGCCGAGCTGCCATAGCAGACTCCTCCTCGCCTGGTTTTGCAGGTTCTGTTTCAGCATAAACTGCACGATAACGCACGAGGTGTTTACAATGTTCATGACTACTGTCTTGAGCTGAGCGGGCTCCATGCTCGCCGTGGTATGGTGTCTGCACTGTTCACCCAGGAAAACAGGCGCGAAACAGTTGTCTGCCGTTGCTTTCCTGGAGGGAGGGGGAGGATGTACCCAGAACCACCCACAACAATGTGTTTGGCCCCATCAGGCATTGGGATCTCAACCCAGAATTCCAATGGGCGGAGGAGACTGCGGGAACTATGGGATAGCTACCCAGGGTGCAACGCTCTGGAAGTCGACACTAGCCTCTGTACATAGACTCACACCACCGAATTAATGTGCTTAGTGTGGCCGCATACACTCGACTTTATACAATTGCTTGCCAAAAATCGAATTCTGTAAATTTGGATTAATCCCGTAGTGTAGACATACCCTTAAGCACTTGGATTCAGAGACTGTTGAAGTGATAATTTCACTTTTAACAGCAGTAGCTGCTTCTGCCGGTGTAGAAAGAATATTTTCTTCCTTTGGACTAATTCATTCCAAATTGAGAAATCATTTGGGACCTGAAAAAGCAGGAAAGTTTGTTTTTCTTTTCCAGATTATGAACAAACAGGAAAATGAAGGTGAAGATGACTGAGTTAGCTGCAGAAACCAATATTTTAAGTTTCTCATGTTGACCTGGCTGACACAGTAAATTTAATTTATTTGTTTTTTTAATATTTCATTTAACTATTTTAGTTAAAAACAATTTTAACGAAAACAGACCTGATTTTTAAAAACAATGTTTAGATAAATTCAAAAATTGTTATGCTTGTTTTGTTAAATTATTATATGATTGCTGTTGAAGAAAAAAAATCCAGAGTACATATCATTGTTGTTTTAGTTAGACATTTAAATTGTTTTGTTTATCTGGTGATGTTCTCCTCCTAATACAGCATGGCAAGAAAATCCTCCAAATATTAATGATTCACCTGTTGAATTGGAGAGAGAGATTTATGAAGTCATTGGGAGGTGAACTGCTTTGATTACCTCTGGTAAATAAAATAACCAATCATTCATTTTCGGATATAACTGTAAAACTAATCTGAAAAGTTTTCAAAATAAATCACTTTAAAAATGTATAGTGTGTACCTTCTAAAAATGAAACCTACATCTCTGAGTTGTGAAGAATATGCATTAAGGTTATAACCACCAACAAGAATGCACTTTTATGTAGAAATCCATGATTAAATAGAGTCTTCCTGACTAGTGATTTAAATCAAATTGATTTAAATCAAATCCACCCTGGAAGGAACTGATGGTGGTTTGCCCACCCAGTGCTATTACTATGATATAGTGCATGAGACTGAGTAGGACGGAAGCCTGGACTGAACAGACACTACTATTTGAAATCACCAATCAAAGGAGCAAGGGATGGGGATATGCACACCTAGAGGAGCAAGGAGTCTGGTGGCACCTTAAAGACTAACAGATTTATTTGGGCATAAGCTTTCGTGAGTAAAAACCTCACTTCTTCGGATGCATCCTTGTTGTTTTTGTAGATACAGACTAACACGGCTACCCCCTGATACTTGACACCTAGAGGAGAGCACCCATAGGGACACTACTTGAAGAAATACCTATTATACTGGTTTCTTGCTGTAGATTAGTTAAATGTTAAAGTCAGATTTTAAAATCTTGCATCCAAGAGTTTTAAGAGAGCTGGCTGAGGTGCTCACTGGGCCATTAATGTTGATTTTCAGTAAGTCTTGGAACACTGACAAAATTCCAGAAGACAGGAAGAAAGCTAATGTGTCAGTATTTAAAAGGCTAAATCCGATGATCCAGGTAATTCTAGACCTGTCAGTCTGACATTGATCCCAGGCAAGATAATAAAGCAGTTGACACAGGATTTGATTAATAAAGAATTAAAGGAAAGTAATTAATGCTGATCAGCAGAGTTTTTGAAAAACAGACCCTGCCAAACTAACTTGATTTTTTTTTAATATTACAAGCTTGATTAATAAAGGTAACAGTGCTGATGTAATATGCTTAGACTTCTGTAAGGCATTTGACTTGGTACCACATTACATTTTGATTAACAACCTAGAATGACATAGAATGAACATGACACACATTAAATGGATTAAGAGTGGGTTAACGGATAGGTCTCAAAATGTAATTTGTAAACAGAGACTTATCATTGAGCAGATGTGTTTCCAGTGGGATCCTACAGAGATTGGTTCTTGGCCCTATGCTATTTTTATTAGTGACCTGGAAAAAAACAATCACTGAAAGATTGCAGGTGACACAAATATTGGGGGAGTGGCAAATAATGAAGAGGACAAGTTACTGATATGGAGCAATCTGGATCTCTTGGCAAGCTGGGCTCAAGCAAATAAGTTTTTATATGCCAATGTAAACGTGTACATCTAGGAACAAAAAATGTAGGCCATATTTACAGAATGGAGAACCGTATCCTGAGAAGAAGTCACTCTGAAAAAAGATTTGAAGACAGTGGTGGATAATCTAGAAGGCTGTTGCTAAATGGAGAGGGGTTCAGAGAAGAGTCACAAGAATGATTAAAGAATTGGAAAACATCTCGATCAATGTAGCTTAGCAAATAGAAGGTTAAGGGGTGATGATCACAGTGTAAGTACCTCCATAGGGAACAAATATTTAATAATGGTCTCTTCAATCAAGCAGACAAAGGTGTAACATGATCCAATGGTTGGAAGTTAAAGCCAGACAATTTCAAACTGGAAATAAGGCATACATTTTTAATGGTCAGTAATTAAGCACTGGAACAACTTTTTAATGGTTCTGGGAGGAATCTCCATCACTGAACTTTTTAAATCAAGATTGCATGTTTTTCTAAAAAAATAAGCTCTGGGGATTATTTTAGGGAAGTCCTATCGCCTGTGTTATACAGGAGGTCAGACTAGATGATCACAGTGGATCCTTCTGGTCTTGGAATCTATGAAACATTCAGTGCCACATTTCTTACTAGCCCTAGAAATGACTAACATGCCTAAATCTAGTGCCGATGCCCCAACTCAGGAAGCATCCAAGGTTACTATTGTCTCGAGACATCTAGGTTTCAAAACACTGGGGTCAGTGCTTTGTTTCTGAAGACAGACCACAAGCTTTCCTGGAATCCACACCACTACCTACTGATGCTGGATCAATTATCTGCAGACTTGTCCTATGTGCAATCAGCTGCACAATGACATCCCTGAGTTTCCAAGGAGCAACAACAAATTTTGGTAGCCACTTCTAGAATCCCATTGGTTGGCACCAAAGGTCTCTGTTCTAGCTAAACTGGGCCCTCTGGTGCCACATCTCCAATGCAATAGAACGGATACCAGGATTAAAGCAATGACGGGAAGACTTCACACTTTCATCTTCCATTCAGGGATAACGGTAAATTTATTTTGCCTGCAGATATCCAAAATGTTTCATACTGTTTTAAATTTACCTAAACCTGAGCAATCAGGCAGCAACAATGATCACTGGGAAAGCACTTGAGAATCCCAATTTACAATTGGAGTCCAAGAACACCAATTCCTTAGAATTACCGGTAAGCAGTGGAATTCCTCGACCACAATATATAAAAATTGCTGTCTATAAAAAGACACTAACATTATACAACTCTTTTCATGGAATAAAATCCATCTATGCTGTATACCAGTCCAAAAGACAACTGTCCAGGACATTCTTTTTTAAATGCTGTTTGAAAAAGAAATACAGATAGAAACCCTGATATCCTGATCTCATCTGACATTTCAGAGCATTCATTTCCGTTTCTAGACTTTGGTTCACAGGTTTCTTAACAGTGTAATTGGGTAATAACTATATCCAGGCAGTGCCTGTGCCTCCATAAAACAGATTATAAAGGAACCATTTCTTATTCATTCTACTTACGGCTGAGCAATGTATTTGAGGTCATTCAGAAGAAGAAAGTCCTCATTAGGGAATTCCTCTCACCTCCCTTACCATCTACAGTATACTTCCAGAATGATTGAGATGTTCACCTTGTTCTCTAGCCAGGGCTTATGGACTTCGTATGAGATTAAGCTTCCATATTAGAATCCTAGAGTCAAAAGATATTTATCTAGTCTTCAAGACTTCTCCCTTTGATCAAGATTCAGAGACTCATCAATAGTTAGCTAAAAATCAATGTATCCAGGCTGGGTTTCTTCAGCCTTAGTCACACCATTGCACATTTGAAGTAGTAAGGAAAGATTGCTTCTGTGACTGAGGTATGACTATTTCCAATCAGGAGTGGCACCAGTTCCTCATTACTTTTAAAAGCCAGGAAGAGCATGGGCCACATTTAATTTCCTGGTCAACACTCCTTTAGGGTGTCCGGTACCAGGTGATGAGTGAATGTACTTGACTCCTGTAATGCAGGCAGGCTGTTTGCTGGCCCGTGTGGGGGAGCAGCTCCATGCTATTTGAAAAGCCTTCCCAAAGGACCATGTTCTTTTCATGAGAGTAAGATGGCTCTTCACAGCACTTGGTGTTCAACTCTGTTGTGAGCGGTAGGCACAGAGAACTGTTGAAGTAGTTTACCACTCTGGATAATTCCTTCAGGTGGGATCTGGCAGCTTCAATGAAGGCTGACAGAAAGGTTCTCTTGGCCTGTAATACATCTCAGTAAAGGCTTGGACGAATTCTTTATTTCATCCTATCAACCTTAGGTTTACATCATTGTCACTCAAGTTTCAACCCCTCTTACCATCTGGTACAGGGTGGTCAGAAAACCAATGAGATGCGTGTGCACAATGGGGAGGGAGGGGCTGTTTAGGGGAGTCAGTGTCAAAGGGTAGAATGCAATGATGGTTCACCAGATCCTTGAGTCCCTGTCCTATACTTTCAGTGCTACTGTCCTTTAGCAGGCTTTGTAATTTGATGATGTCCATTAGTCTTGGTAGTAGAATCAGGATCATGGGCTTTTCTTGTTGCCTGGGAGATTGTAGAGCTCTGCCTTAAATGAGATGATGGCCAAAGCAGTGACTGGGTTGTGATGCCCTCAATATTGATAACTAAACAAAACATCAGGTCCAGGGTGTGACCAGCTGTGTGTGTTGGTCCAGAGAGAACCTGTGAGGGTCCTATGGAGGCAAGTGAACAGCTGAGTTTTTGGACTTTTTCCATCTGCAGCCCTGTCAACATAAATTAAATCAGCCAGGGCAACATCAAGTCAAAGGTATTATTTCATCACCAATGGCATCAGACATCTGTTTCCTTGAAGTAAGCTGTTCATATTGTCCTTGACAACTCTGTTGCTCTTACATGCTTTGGAGAAGAGGTAAAGGGGAGAAGGCACGGACATGTTACTGGAACCATCAAGTTTTGCATACTGCTTACTGCATAGCCACTAGATCTTCTCGTTTCTCTCTCTCTCTGCTTTTTCCTCTTCCCATTGCCCACTTTTTGCCTATCCATGCCCCTCATTTATTGAATCATGTCCCATTTATATTGTAAACACTGAGGAACAGGGATTGTTAGCCTAGCATGTTTTAAGGTGCTCATAAATAGTAACATGATTTTCTAAATTTAGCTTCACAAGTTCTCTTCACTCTGGCAAAGGATTTGTCATCTGACAGATATGAAAAGCCCTGGGATTAGTCATGTCTGAACTAACTAGATGCCTACAGTATTTATCTACAGGTTCCATTCATGTCAAGGCTAGTAATTTTTTTTTTCTAGTTTAAAAAAATATCTATGCATGAGATCAAGTTTACATAGCTCTTACAAACACCTCTTAAGAATCATCCTCCTGATACCAAAGCGCTGGTTAGTCATTTCCCCCCAAATCGGAACCCAAGTTTAATTCTGATCCTAGCTTTTTATTTTTATTATTTTGCTATTTTCATTTTATTCCACTGACTCCAGAAATTCCATGCATCACAGACTAGTTTACATTTCAGTACTAACATGCTTAGATTCATGCCATTTAACAAGGAGTTATAAATGCAAACTACTACATTCATACAATCCACTTCTTGTGAGATAGTTCATTTCTTAATCTCAAGTAAAATTACACCATTCCGCCAGGTCACTGAAGGGAAAAATGTCCAAATTTTAAGCCTGGAGATTCAAAAGGCATCAGCATTAAAAATAAATGAAAATTTATTATTTATCCAAAGCCACAAGTCACTGAGAAAAGCTAAAGAAGCAAGAATGAAAACTAATTTCTTTGGGAGAAGTGACTGATGCTAGCCACCTAAGAAATTAGCATATCACTTTGAGGTTCCCATCTGGAAAGAGGTAAGCCTTTAATATAGCCACATGTACCACTTGTCAGAGGTCACATCATAAGTGTCTTCAACATCTCAGAGAGTAGTTCCCACTGCACTTGAATGGCAGTTCTGCAGGACAGCACCAATATGCACTACTAGACTGGAGTTTCATTATTCCAATGAGTCTATGAATCTTTGTAATCTATTGGTGATCAGACAGTATCATCTATAAGCACAATACATGGGGCTTCTGGTATCAAGCTGTAGCTTAGTCCTCCAATCCCAAACCTAGAAGAGTTGGGAAAATGCCATGGAGGACACTTATTCAGCTTCTTGAGACATACAGCACTGATTAACCACCACTTCTAGTCCACACAAGAGAACAACTAGTTCCAGGAGGAACTACATCCAGGCCTTCTTGGCTGAAAGAACTGTCACCACACATGCTCTAAGGTATAGCTCCAAAGAGGCTGGGAACATCTCATCAACAACATCTCAACCACATAAGTAAATGTTTTGCTTTAAAACAAAGAGACAAGGTGGGTGAGGTAATATTATATTTGCCCAAGTTCTATTGGTGAGAGAAATTATTATAATACCCTAATATCCTGGGACCAACAAGGCTAGAACAACGTTGCTTTAAAACAAGTTTTAAGTGACCTCCAGAAGTCAGCACTCTCCAACTGCCTTCAAATTATTCTCAATCCTGTGAACAGAACAAGCTAGTTGATCCAAAAGAAAACAAAGCAGGCTGTGAGTGCTCCTTTCACAGAGTTAGTAAGTAAGTAGGAACAACAATTATGCAACTGTTCGGAAAATATTGCAAGCTAACATACAGCTGATACAGGGAAGCAAAACAAAATAGAGATGTAACCCCTTTAACAGAAGCAAATGCATAAGGGGTGAATAGAACAAAAAGCAAAGGATATTTTCCTTCTGACAGATGCAAGAATAATCTTCAGTAAATTGTGCTTTGTAGATCCAAGTAACAGAGAAGCCATTTGGAGAGAGATGCAAAGATATTATCAAAAAACTTTCCTTCTTAACATCTTTTATTGAACACGTCCTTTGCCTTCGATGAATTTTACTTGTAACAAGAGTAAGCATGTTAACAGTAAGTTGTTTGTGTTGCTCAAAGGGTCAGTAAAAAACTTTTTAGAACAGGCAAAATGGATTTTAAAAGGTTACAAGAAATTAACCTTCATATGCATTAAACAAGGTTTGTCTGGGAGCATTCAGAATTCACATCTTTGGGCATATACAGCTGTCACTTGCTGTGAATTTGTGCACGTGCAAGCACTCCAAAACTTGAACAAAGGTAGTCCATTACATACCTGAATATTCACAGAAAAAGCACTTTGTAGTTGCAAGGAAATTGTGGCATGTGACAATCACCCCTTTCTATCACTCAACCTGCATCAGCTTTTGTGGAATCATGTTGCTTTAACACCAGAATAAATTATTTAAATTTAAAAGCACTTAGAAAGTAATGGATATTTATCTTAAGATTTTAAACACCAATTATGAGATATAAGCTCCTGTAATGCAAGCCACTAAGACAGCTATATTCTTACCTAGTCTGAGTTCTCCGAAGTTCCCACACCCTATCTTCTTGCCCACTCTGAAATTGGGTCCCACCATAAGAACACCAGAGGACGTAGCAGAACTCGGTCGAGAACCATGCCCACTCCTCCCTGGCATTCCTTTTGTTGTCCGCTGCCTTTCATCCTTCTCCCTGTTTGAATGGTCCATGATCTTACAACACAAAATCTCTGCCCAGTAAACTGGCAGAATTGGGAGTACACACTCTTCTCCTTAGAATAGAAATATATATCCAAAAGTATCACTGAGTCAGGTTACAATACAAGTCATAGAAACATGAAGTTCTTTTGGCACCATCTCCAGACTCCTAATATAGCTCCACAGCGGTTGGTTACCTCCTGGAGAACTCAGTAAGGCAGATCTTTAGAATCTAAAAAGAAAAAGAAATATGAGATTGCAAGAATAAAATCAATTAATGTTTCATAATACTTACTGCTAACCAAACCTGGACAATTTCCAAAGATGGACTATTTAGATTTCATACAAACTAACAGCTTGTCACCTACACTGGTTTCTAGTGGGGTCCCGCAGGGATCAGTTATGGGTCTAGTTCTGTTCAATATCTTTATCAGTGATTTAGATAATGGCTTAGAGAGTACACTTATAAAGTTTGTGGACAATACCAAGCTGGGAGAGGTTGCAAGTGCTTTGGAGGATAGGATTAAAATTCAAAATGATCTGGACAAACTGGAGAAATGGTCTGAAGTAAATAGGATGAAATTCAATAAGAACAAATGCAAAGTACTCCTCTTAGGAAGGAACAATCAGTTGCACACATACAAAATGGGAAAGGGATCTGGGAGCCATAGTGGACCACAAGCTAAATATGAGTCAACAGTGTAACACTGTTGTGCAAAAAAAAAAAAAAAAAAAAAAAAAAAACACCCAACCACCAAACATCCTTCTCGGATCTGTCATAAACAAGACACAAGAATTAATTATTCTGCTCTACTCAGTGCTGATTAGGCCTCAACTGGAGTATTGTGTCCAGTTCTGGATGCCACAATTCAGGAAAGATGTGGACAAATTGGAGAAAGTCCAGAGAAGAGCAACACAAATGATTAAAGGTCTAGAAAACATGACTTATGAGGGAAGATTGAAAAAAATTGGTTTGTTTAGTCTGGAGAAGAGAAAACTGGGGGTGGGTGGGAGGGGAGGCATAACAGTTTTCAAGTACATAAGAGTCTTTGACAAGGAGGAAGGAGAAAAATTATTCTTCTTAACTGCTGAGGATAGGACAAGAAACAATGGGCTTAATTTGCAGTAAGGGAGGTTTAGATTGGCCATTAGGAAAACTTCTTCTCAACTGTCAGAATGGTTAAGCACTGGAATAAATTACCTAGGCTGTGGAATCTCCATCATTTGAGATTTTTAAGAGCCGGTTAGAGGGGGGAGGGATAGCTCAGTGGTTTGAGCATTGGCCTGCTAAACCCAGGGTTGAGAGTTCAATCCTTAAGGGGGCTATTTAGGGATCTGGGGCAAAAATCTGTCTGGGGATTAGCCCTGCTTTGAGCAGCGAGTTGACTAGATGACCTCCTGAGGTCCCTTCCAACACTGAGATTCTATGATAACAGTAGGTGTACAGTAAGTAATTACTATTTCCAATATCAACAATCTTAAAAGAAGATTGATTATTCTGAAAAAAATAGTCTACAGAATAGCACATTTACATTTTTGCTGCTATGTGGGGGGAGACCCATTTTATGCATGAATAATAAGTTGACATAGTTTTAGAATTTAAGGCCAGAAAGGATCATTAGAACATCTAGTCCAGCAGTTCTCAAGCTTCACTGCACTGCAACCGCTTCTGAGCACAAAAATTACTATATGACCCCAGGAGGGGTAACCAAAACCTGAGCCTGCCCAAGCCCTGTCACCCTGAGTGGAGGGCCAAAGCCATAGCTTGAGCTCCACCACCCCAAGCAGGCTTTAGCTCCAGGCAGGGGGGGCCTGTAATTTGAGCCCCGCTGCCCAGGGCTGAAGCCTTCAGGCTTCAATGCTGGGCAATGGGACTTGGACTTTTGGCCTGGGCCCCAGCAAGTCTAACACCAGCCCTGGTGACTCCATTAAAATGGGGTCCCAACCCACAGTCTGAGAGCCCAGATCTAGTCTGATCTCGTGTATATCACAGGTCACAAACAAACAGTATGACACAGTATTGTATGCAAGACACAGGAGGAAACTGATCCCACTCTGCTCTACATCAGGCCCCAGCTGGGGGACTGTGCACCACAATTTAGGAAGGATGTAAGCAAAATGGAAAGAGTACACAGGAGAACAAAAAATTATAAAAGGTTTAGAAAACCTGGCCTATGAGGAAAGGTTTAAAAAACTAGTCATGTTTAATCTTGAGAAAAAATGACTATGGAGGACCTGATAACAGTCTTCCAATATGTTGAGGGCGGTTATAAAAATGACTGATCAATTGTTCTCCATATCCACTGGAGACAGGATGAGAAGTAATGGGCTTAATCTGCAGCAAGGGCTATTTAGGTTAAATATTAGGAAAAACTTTCTAACTCTAAGGGTAGTTAAGCTCTGGAATAGGCTTCGAAGGGAGGTTGTGGAGTCCCCATCATTAGATGCATTTAAAAACAAGTTGGAGAAACACCTTGGATGTTTGGGAATGGGTCTAGGTTTACTTGGTCCTACCACAGCACAGAGGCCTGGACTTGATGCCTTCAAGGTCCCTTCCAGCCCTATGTTTCTATGATTAAATTTGACCTATCTGAGGTGCAGGGATATGGATACACCTACAATGGAGCCCCCATAGGGGGACACATCTCAAACCACAGTTAAGCCCATCACAAGGTGAGTAACTTCTTCTTCAGTCGCCTGACTAAAATCCGTTAGCCTAATTAAAGCCATTGGGATCAATACAGGGCAATTGGGTCAAATTTAATCATAGAAACGTAGGGCTGGAAGGGACACTAGGTGCCACAAGTATTCCTGTTCTTTTTACTCAAAGAAGAACTATGTGCTGCAAGGAAAGAACAGGAGAGACCTGAAGCATTATTAGCAACATGCAGGTTAGCAAGATTCTTCTGGAAAGAAAAGCAGGACACTACAACAAGATAGGTACTGAAGGTATAACAAGACAGTACTTTTGCATGCAGAAATGTTGTTCACGTTTAAGCTCAGTCTTTAGACTGGGAGTGTCTGGAAATCTTGGGATACAAATTTGGTTCCATAGAAAAAAAGTCAGTGTTTCCTTAGAGACGAGGTGGGTGAAGTATCCAATATTTTTTATTGGACCAACTTCTGTTGGTGAGAGAGACAAGCTTTCAAGCTACATAGAGCTCTTTTATGTGTGGGAAACATTCAGAGTGTCACAGCTAAATACAAAGTGGAACAGATTGTTTAGCAAAGTAGTTAACACATTTCAAGTGACCATTCAAAGTGAAGTGGCCAGGGGTGAAAGTAGAAATTCAGGGACTTACCGGTACGGGGCTGGATTGGGGCCAGCTCTGGCCCCCGGAAGGGGCGGGGTCTTGGGCGTAAAGGGATGGGGTCAGAGCCAGCCCCGACCGCCCTGTACCAGTAAGTGCCTCCCCCCTCCCCCGCCAGGGTAGCAGCAGCAGCTGGGGGCTCCGGCAGCAGTTTAAAGGGCCAAGGGCTCGGCCGCTGCTACCGCCCCGGTCCCTTTAAACCGCTGCCAGAGCCCGCAGCCGCTACCCCAGGGCTCCAGGGGCTATTTAAAGGGCCAGGGCCGTAGAGGCAGCGGGAGCCCCGGCCCTTTAAATAGCCCCCGGAGCCCTGCCGCTACTCCAGGGCTCTGGGGGCTATTTAAAGGGCCCAGGACCTCCCTGCTTTTACCGTCCTGGCCCTTTAAATAGCCCCCAGAGCCCTGGGGTAGCGGCGGCTATTTAAAGGGCCCAGGGCAGTAGAGGCAGCGGGAGCCCCGGGCCTTTAAATAACTCCCGGAGCCCCGCTGCCGCTACCCCAGGGCTCCAGCAGTGGGGCTCTGGTGGCAATTTAAAGGGCCTGGGGCACCAGCTGCTGCTGGGAGCCCCATACCCCTTAAAATCCTCCCTGTTGAATCCGTGCCGCCCGAGTACTC
>NC_048307.1:45162486-45205340 GCF_013100865.1 Trachemys scripta elegans
ATTTAAAGGGCCTGGGGCTCCAGCTGCTGCTGGGAGCCCCAGGCCCTTTAAATTGCTACCTGGGGAAGCCGGGCCGCCCCAGTACGCTGTACCACCATGTAGCGGCTTACTTTTATCTCTGGAAGTGGCCTATTAACACCACTCCGCAGTCAGAGGGGAAGCGGTTGTGAGTGGGTTACAAATCTAAGCTCCCAGGCTCATCTTTTGAAAGTGTTGTGCAGGTTTCCTGTGAGGATGAAGATACAGGTCAGATATGGACTGATTGCTTTGTGAAGTATTTACCCACAAGTGATATGGTGTTTTTGTCTTATTTTCCTATGTGAAAATAGTGTAGTGACTGTCTGGTTTCACCCACATAGTTGCTATTGGAGCATTTAGTGCACTGGATGAGGTACACCATATGTTCTGATAGGCATTTGCAAGCATGGCTGGCCTTAGGGGTTGGCAGGCTGGGCCGCCATCCAGGGTGCCTTATTCAGGGGTCGTTGTGCTGATACCTCCCACTCACCTGACCTGCCAACTGCCAGCGGGGTTTAGAGGAAGCCCAGGCAACGGCTGGAGAGGACAGACAGGTCGCGCTGCGGGTGGGGGAGGGAGGAGAAGGGAGGAGCTGGGACCAGCCTGGTAACTTCTCCAAAGGAGGGGTGCCCCTCTGCCCTGCTCCACTGTTGTCTACAGATGCTGCTGTTCCTGTCCCCCACTCTCTGCCAAGGAACCACTCTGGCCAAGCTGCTCAGGAGCTAGAGCCTGGCTCCCGTCTGCTGTGCAGAGCTTATGGGAGGGGAGGAGGGGGCACTGATGTCCAGGTGTCCCCCACCCCCCCGCCCTTGCACCCAGTCTCTGCTGTGCTGGGGTGCGGGTCAGGGGGAGAGTGTATGTGCTGGTGTCTCTGGGTCTGGAGTGGGTGCTGCTGGCGTTACTGTTCAGGCTGCTGAATGCTCTTCCTAAAGAGACAGTGCACTGACACACTTAGGTGCGCACACACACTCCCCCCAACATACATCCACATTCACTCTCTCACACACACAGAAATTAGTTAAACACACAACTTTAGACATTGTGCAGATGAAGATCACTTATTTTCAAATGGTATTTTTAGCTATATCTGTAAAATAACTTAAAATTCATACAAAAATAAATGTGGTTCCAAGTCTGATACTAATAATAATGATGGAGTCAAATGTTAGTGCGTCACGTACATGATTGTGATCAGTAAACAAATGCTGCCAAAATAATCCAAAAAATAAATTCCAGTTCTTTATAAAAGAGAAAAAACCCTTAATTGCATCTGTTAAAATTAAGCAAAGCCATTTTTAGTGGAATGAAAAACAACTAAAATAAAGTTAGATAATGACAAAAACAGAGTGTGTCTGTTAGAGAAAGTAAGCAGATTTAAGCTTATTTTATTTGTATTTATCTCTACTAAAGATATGTACAAAGTATCAAACTTGTGTTTCTGATATCTGTGTTAAGGCTCCAGAATGGATACCGCAAGGCTTGGGAATACCTTGCTGTATTATGACCTGATATGTAAATTTAGAACAAACTTAAAATATGGATTTAATATATTTTTTCAATATTTTTTCTTTCTTTATATAGGAAATAGATACAGTGCTCCTGTCAGCTAATTTCTAAATTATTATCTGCAAAAAAACTTAGAGTTTTCAGGTTAAAGTTGCACCCCCTCACCAAAATCTAAAATGGCACCCCTAGTGTGCCAGGAGTGGCCAGAGGGCTGGTCAGGCTGTCTGCTCTCATCCAGGTAGGCATTGAGAAAGCTGGGACACAGTGTTATTGTTTTTCAGAACTGGGAATCAGCAGCACACTGTTGGTACTTGCACTCCAAAGGCTTGACAAACATGTTTAATAATAAGGGAGAAGATCAAGCTGAGAGCTTTGGAGTTGCCACCCATTATGTTCTTCTGGGTAGTCTGAAAGGAAGGACCTGAGCCATTTCAGTTTATTCCAGCAACTTGGGAAGAGTATTTGGTGATCAAGTGCCACAGAAAGGTTCAATAGGAAAGTACATACAGATAAACCTTTCTTATGGACAGAAGATGATCATCCATCAGAGCAACAAGTGTTGTCCTTATACCATGCTCCCACTCTGAAGCCTGACTGAAGGATTCAGGATACTGATAAAAGCCCTGAGACTAGCAAGATTCTTGCCTAGCTTGCTTCATAAGGAAGATTACATACTGCAAAGTAGTTTGATTTCTGTTGTACTGACTAAAACATTCAGTAGTCCAGTATGGGTCGTGATGAGTGTCAGTAGAGGTCCCAGTTTTTCTCTAGTCTTACTCATAGGGGTAGATGTCAGTCATAGGTGGTGGGACTGACTGCCATCAAATACATACATCCATGATGATTACTAGCAAGAGTGGCTTAAATTCCTGAAAGAAATAGGTTTCTGGCCCTGCTTTTGTCGGCTTGTTATTTGTGGATGCAGGACTATCATCCTGGATGCAGGCATCTCTTTCATGAAATAAAAATTCCTTCAGTGAGAAATGCTGTGTTCTGAGAGGAGATAGCCAGACTTTACAAAGCAACGTATGGTCCTGTGGGAGGCATGACTTTGCTATCTTTAAGGCACAGAAGAAGTAGATTGTTTGCTTCCTTATAGAAGAGGCATAGGTTTGTAGAAACTGTCTGCAGACTTTTTTGCCACTGTCTTGAGAGTTTCACACCATTTTTAGTATGACCCTAAATGGCTCTAACAAAAAAATTAATTGAAACACCAAAAACATTTTTAGAGCATGCTTTGGATTTCTGCCATTTAATAATTTCTGATCTACCTAAATAATGTGCCCTCTTAGTATGCAACCCAGTGGATGCCCAAGCATATCAAACACAGCAAACCATGAACAAGTTTTCTCAGCACTACATATGTTTTGATTAATTCCTTCAAAAGGAAGTTTCTGCATTTGGAATCTGTTTAAACCCACTGCTCTCAAAAAAGTATGCAGAGATGGCTGTGTATGCTTTATCACCTGTCACTAAGCCAAATGCTGCAAGTAATTTATTAAATTATTAAAGTCACACTACTCCCACTATTTGCAAGATTATGGTGGAGTAAAAACCTACTCATCTGCTCAGCACTGACAAGTGAAATGCTTTTCCTGACTAAGGTCCTCTCCCTCAAACTAAGCCATCAGTTTCTGCAGAAATCTAAGATGGCATTTTTTGGAAATTAGTTTTCTACATCTTATGGTGGAGGAACACACCTTCCAGACGTGACCAACTGTACTGCTGACTTCCCAAGTATGCAGACCACAAACCTCCTCTGCTGAATGGGGAATGATTTGAGCAAAGGCACATACTGAACCTATTATTAGGTAAGGAAGACTCCAAAAGTAAAGGCTGGGAAAATAATAGAATCTGAGGACACCCCCTGGGCAACAGCAGCCAGGAGAATATAAATGGTGGCACAGATGAGTAGATGTGCCCTGCCCAGAAGTGAGGATGCTCTTGAAGGCATTTTGGGGAAGCAGGAGAGGGTATAGGGGAGGGGTGGCCAACCTGAGCCTGAGAAGGAGCCAGAATTTACCAATGTACATATGTCAGCAATCCTCCACCATCAGCTCCCAACACCCTGTTCCCAGGGCCTCCCACCCACTACAGGGAGAGGGTGGGAAGGGGTGAAGTGGGGCCAGGGCCTGTGGCAAAACCAGGGGTTGAGCAGTGAGCACTGCCCAGAACATTGGAAAGTTGGCGCCTGTAGCTCCAGCCCTGGAGTCGGTGCCTATACAGAAGTTAATATGAGGCTCCTTGAAGAGTCGCGTGTGTCTCTGGAGCCTCAGGTTGGCCACCCTTGGTGTAGGGGAAGGAGAGAAAAAAGATGTAAATCTTGTCTAGCAGCCAGAAGAGGTGGTACAGTGTTTCACAAATAAGATCAGATACCTACTCTACTAACAAAGCTAATGTGAAAGATGAAGCCACAGAGTAGGATCCAGGGACAGCAGCCTTGTAGGAATTCTAGCACCTCAAACTAAGGGTTGAGCTTTTTTAGTGTAGACGTGATAAATCGATCCCCGATCACTCTGCCGTCGACTCCAGAACTCCACCGTGGCGAGAGGTGGAAGCAGAGTCGACGGAGTGGCAGCAGTCGATCCCGTGCCGTGAGGACGCGAGGTAAGTTGAACTAAGATATGTCGACTTCAGCTACGCTATTCTCGTAGCTGAAGTTGCGTATCTTAGGTCGATCCCCCCCAGTGTAGACCAGCCCTTAGTGTCTACTAAAGAATGTCTTTAAAGTTCTAGTAGTATTGATATAGAAGGCTTCCCATCAGGTAGGTGGGAATACTGGGCAGAGTTAAAGCAGCTTGTGGAAATTATACGATGAAAAATCTTCGCCTTTAAGTATTTAGAGATATACAAGATACAAAAGCCTTCTATTGTCTCATCTCACCATTAATATTATATTATTCATTATTCCCGTTAATAGGAAAGATTAGAAGGCTTTTGTATCTTGTATATATCTTTAAATACTAATATTAATAGTCATTTACAATTCTACCTGTGCCTTAATGTCTATCTAGAGAGAGAGGAGCAATTTAACAAGTGACCAATGCCAAAGCTGGCTAAAAAGAGATGGGAATTCATTTAAAAGAATATTGTCAATATGTGCATGGGGGAAAATCAGGTTTTCTAAGTTAAAAAGAAGGAATATTTTAGAGCAAGGGTTCTCAGACTGTGGGTTGGGACCCCATTTTAATAGGCTCACTAGGGCTGGGGTTAGATTTGCTGGGGCCCAGGGCCGAAACTGAAGCTCGATCCTCACTGCCTGGGGACAAAGCTGAAGCTCGAGCCCCACTGCCTTGGGTGGTGGGGCTTGGGGCCCCCCAACCCGGGGCACCAAAGCTCAAGTTTTGGTCCCCACTTCTGGGGTTGTGTAATAATTTTTGTAGTCAGAAGGGGGTCGCAGTGCAATGAAGTTTGAGAACCGCTGGTTTAGAGACCCAAAGATTACTAAATTGAATCCTAGACCAGTGGTTCACAAGCTTTTGCATTGGTGACCCCTTTCACACAGCAAACCTCTGAATGTGACCCTCCCCCTTATAAAATTAAAAATAAATTATATTTAACATTATTATATTTAACACTACTATAACTGTTGCAGGCAAAGCGTGGGGGTGGAAGCTGACAGCTCGCGACCCCCCCACATAATAACCTCGCGACCCCCTGAGGGGTCACAACCACCAGTTTGAGAACCCCTGTCCTAGACTAACCTGTTAACCTATAGGGAAGTGCCTTGTACTGCCATGAGAACAACCCAGATTACACACCCACACCTTAAACCTGGTCTACACCTAAAATTTAGGTCAACCTAGCTAAATCCCTCAGGGTTCTGAAAAAATGTCACACCCTGAGACACCCCGTTAGGCTGATCTAAACCCCACTGTAGATGCAGCTAGGTCAACAGAAGAATTCTTCCATACAACCTAGCTATCACCTCTGAGGGGGTGGATTTACTACAGGCACAGAAAAACCCTTCTGTCATTGTAATGTCTATAACTACAGCAGCATAGCTACAGCATGTAAGCATGGAGGCAGAGTGCTCACCCAGTGGATGAAAGGATGCATACCATGTTGCTCAACAGCAGGCCCTATGGACTAAAGCAAATCCTTGTCTCTCTTGACTAGGAGGAGGCTCACTACTACAAACTCGGAGGACAGCGAGGAAGAGGAGTGACTTTAGGCAATGGTAAGTTTAAAGACATGCATGCTTTTCTACACACAAGCTTCACTACTTCACACATCTTTAAAAAAATTCAGTAATTTCCAACATGTACAAAAATAAACCTTTTCTATGCTCACAGAAAAATCTGTTCATCCAACTTAGTCACCATGTATTAAGAATTCTAGTATCCATAAATGTTACACTGAAAGGTGGTTTTAGAATCTAATGAATAGCAAAGTTTAACTAAATTACTTAAATCAATAGAAATCACTGCTAAATAATCTGACAAAGGCTTCCTGACAATAGAATGATTAATGTCGACACCCACTAGTATCATTTCTAGAAGATGAAGTTGCATCAATTCCCAAACTTTATTCTTACAGTTTCAGAACAGAAGGTGAGGTTTAATTACAATGGATACTCGAGTAATTTTCCAAAGCATTTGACTTATGTGCTTTGGAAAATTTTACCCCATCTTCTATTTAGGACCTTAGCACCATAGAATTTGAGTACATCTTGAGTGATTAAACCAGGCTCCTGGAAACACAAAATGTGGACAGAAGTTGGAAAGCTCAGATGTACTCAACCTGTAAGTAATTGCAGGAATATGGCATCAGTGCACAAATTACATTGCCTAAATTGAGATCAGATAATGGAGTCAGTCTTCCTTATGAAAGCTGAAGTTGCCTTTGGCATGAAAAAAGACGGTTACTGAACGTTGTAACTGTTCTTCGAGATGTGTTGCTCATATCCATTCCAATTAGGTGTGCGCGCGCCGCATGCACGATCGTCGGAGAATTTTCTACCCTAGCAACACCCGGTGAGTCAGCTGTGGAGCCCCCTGGAGTGGCGCCTTCATGGCGCTGGATATATAACCCCAGCCGACCCAGCGCCCCCTCAGTTCCTTCTTGCCGGCTACTCCGACAGTGGGGAAGGGGGGCGGGTTTGGAATGGATATGAGCAACACATCTCGAAGAACAACAGTTACAACAGTGAGTAACCGTCTTTTCTTCTTCGAGTGCTTGCTCATATCGATTCCAATTAGGTGACTCCCAAGCCTTACCTAGGTGGTGGGGTCAGAGTGAGACATTGCTGTGTGCAAAACCGCTGACCCGAATGCAGCATCGTCTCTGGATTGCTGCACCAGTGCATAGTGAGCTGCGAATGTGTGGACTGACGACCAAACTGCAGCTCTACAAATGTCGTGGATCGGGACTTGAGCCAGGAAGGCAGTCGAGGAGGCCTGGGCCCTCGTGGAGTGAGCGGTGAGGCGCGGTGTCGGGGCGCCGGCCAGGTCGTAGCAAGCACGAATACAGGACGTGATCCAAGATGACAGGCATTGTGAGGAGACCGGTAAGCCTTTCATCCGGTCGGCCACTGCAACGAAGAGTTGTGTCGTCTTCCTAAACGGCTTTGTACGGTCAATATAGAAAGCCAGGGCCCTGCGTACGTCCAAAGAATGCAAACCCTAGTCTTGGCGAGTAGCGTGTGGCTTAGGATGGAAGACCGGGAGAAATATATCCTGGTTCACGTGAAACGGTGAGACTACCTTGGGAAGAAAGGCAGGGTGGGGGCGAAGCTGCACCTTGTCCTTATGGAAAACAGTGTATGGGGGCTCGGACGTAAGCATCCTGAGTTCAGAAACACACCTTGCTGAGGTGATGGCTACAAGGAAGGCTGTCTTCCAGGATAGGTACAGGAGTGAACAGGTGGCCAATGGCTCGAACGGAGGCCCTGTGAGCTTGGAGAGAACCAGGTTGAGATCCCACGTCAGAACGGGCTGGCGTTGCTGTGGGTATATCCGGTCTAAGCCCTTGAGGAATCTAACGACCATCGGGTTAGAGAAGACTGAGGAAGCGAGTTCTCCTGGGTGGAAGGCCGAAATAGCGGCGAAGTGAACCCTGATTGAAGATATCGCCAAGCCCTGCTGTTTTAGGGATAGGAGATATTCAAGTATGAGAGGAATAGGCGCCTGCAAGGGGGACGTGGCTCGCTGCTCGCACCAACAGGAGAACCGTTTCCACTTGGCTAAGTAAGTAGTCCATGTAGAGGGCTTCCTACTTCCCACCAGAATCTGCTGGATGGACTGCAAGCATTGCCGCTCTGCCCGATTCAGCCATGAAGCATCCACACCGTGAGGTGGAGCGATTGCAGGTCGGGGTGACATAGTCGGCCGTGGTCCTGAGAGATGAGATCTGGACACAAAGGAAGTGTGATTGGTGTTTGAACCGAAAGCTCCAACAATGTGGTGTACCAGTGCTGCCTCGGCCAAGCTGGAGTGACTAGAATTACCCATGCCTGGTCTCTGCGCAGCTTGAGCAGTACCCTGTGGACCAGAGGAAATGGAGGGAAAGCGTAGAACAGGTCCTTTCCAGGTTAAAAGGAACGCGTCTGACAGAGATCCCAGAGCTCGCCCTTGTAGGGAGCAGAACGCGTGGCACTTCCTGTTGGCTCGAGATGCAAACAGGTCGACCTGGGGAAATCCCCACCTCTGGAAGACTGAATAGATGATGTCTGGGCGAATTGACCACTCGTGTGTCTGGAAGGACCTGCTGAGATGGTCTGCTAGCGTATTCTGGACTCCAGGGAGAAACGATGCCGTGAGATGTATCGAGTGGGCGATGCAGAAGTCCCACAGGCGAATGGCCTCTTGGCATAGAAGCGACGAGCAGGCTCCTCCTTGTTTGTTGATGTAAAACATGGCCGTGGTGTTGTCTGTGAGAACTAACACACAATGGCCCTGTAGGAGATTGAGAAATGCCTGGCATGCCAGGCGCACCGCCATCAGCTCTTGAACATTGATGTGCAGGGCTAGTTGGGGTGCGGTCCACAGGCCCTGGGTATAGTGCTCCCCGAGGTGGGTACCCCATCCTAGAGATGAAGCGTCTGTGACCATGTGCAGGGAGGGTTGTGGGGCGTGAAACGGCACTCCTGCGCAAACCGCCTTGTGATCCAGCCACCAGGTGAAGGAGGTCAAGACTGAGCTCGGAAACGTGACCACCATGTTTAGTTTGTCCCGATAAGGACGGTACACCAATGATACCCAGGCCTGAAGTGGGCGGAGCCGAAGTCTAGCATGCCTGGTTATGTAAGTGCAAGAGGCCATGTGACCCAACAGGGCAAGGCACGTCCTCATTGTGGTAATCGGAAAGGCCCTGAGCCCTCAAATGATGGTTGTGATGGTATGAAAGCAATTGTCTGGTAGAATAGCTCGGGCACGTCTGGAGTCTAGGACTGCCCCAATAAATTCTATCCTCTGGGTTAGCTCTAGAGTGGACTTCTCTTTGTTGAGTAGAATGCCCAACTCGTGGAATATGTGTACTATTATGTGGACGTGAGCTTGAACTTGCCCTCTGGTGCGGCCGCGTACCAGCCAGTCATCTAGGTACGGAAACACCTGTATTCTTTGTCGACGAAGGTATGCTGCCACGACAGCCATACATTTTGTGAACACTCTGGAGGCCGAGAACAAGCCGAAGGGAAGTACTGCAAATTGGTAGTGCACCTTGTTTACCACAAATCACAGGAAGCGCCTGTGAGGCGGATAGATCACTATATGAAAATATGCGTCCTTCATGTTGAGGGCGGCGAACCAGTCTCCAGGATCCAGGGAAGGGATAATGGTCCCCAATGATACCATGCGGAACTTCAACTGTACTATGAATTTGTTGAGTCCGCGTAAGTCTAAGATGGGTCGCAGACCCCCTTTTGACTTGGGGATCAGGAAGTAGCGGGAATAAAACCCCCTGCCCCTTAACTCTGGCGGAACCTCCTCTATGGCCCCCATAGAGAGGAGCCCAAAAACCTCCTGTGTAAGGAGATGCTCGTGAGAAGGGTCCCTGAAGAGGGATGGGGAGGGGGAGGGGGAGGGAGGGAACGAAGAAAACTGGAGAGAGTATCCCCTCTCCACCGTGCGAAGGACCCAACGGTCTGAGGTTATAAGGGACCAAGCACGGTGGAAACGGGAGAGGCGATCCCGAAAGGAGGGAGCTGGATCCTGGGTAGTGGCTGGGGCGCCGTCCTCGACCGCACCTTCAAAAGTTCTGCCTAGGGCCTGAAGGTGGCCTAGGCGGCCCCTGGTTCTGACCGGGTTGAGGGCCGGTCGACCTTCACCTACCACCTCGTCCCCGCCTTCTGGCAAAGTCCTGTCTTGGACGAGGCGGGGGAAGGTAGAACCTTTGAGCTGGGGCCTAAAGGGTCTGCGCTGGGGCCCTGGAACATGCATCCCCAGGGAGCGCATGATGGTTCTGGAGTCTTTGAGGCTCTGCAGCCGAGAGTCCGTCTTCTCTGAGAACAGCCCGTGGCCCTCAAAGGGTAAATCCTGCAGGGTCTGCTGCAGTTCCGGCGGCAAGCCCGAGACCTGGAGCCAGGAGACTCGCCGCATGGCGATACCTGAGGCCAGCGTCCTCGCAGCCAAGTCCGCTATGTCCAAGGAGGCCTGTAAGGAGGTCCGTGCCACCTTCTTACCCTCCTCCACTAAGGCCCCAAACTCTTCCCTTGAGTCTTGGGGAACCAACTCCTTTAATTCCTGGAACTCTATGGGGAAGTTTAAGTTATAGCGGCTCAAGAGCGCCTGCAGGTTAGCCGCTCTGAGTTGCAGCCCTCCCGCTGAATACACCTTACGCCCAAACAAATCGAAGCGCTTAGCGTCCTTCGATTTGGGCTCCGCGAGGAGCCGACGGTGCTGGTGGTTGGGGCGATGCCGGCTTCATGAGAGCAATAAGGTCTCTCGCCATCGCGAAGGTCTCTGGAGTGGACGGAAGACCAGGCTCCACCACCAACCGAGGTGGTGATCCAGTCCGCACCGGACTCAATGGCCACAGAGCCGGAGTCGACAGTGTAGCAGGCACTTGCTTCTGGTGATCCAAAGGTGGACGCGGCTCTACCCCCGGCACCGGGGGAGCCGGCATCTTCAGGACAGCCGTCTCCTGCACTTTGCGGGATTTCTTGTGTCCCGGAGACAAGGATCGGCGCCGAGGCCCCTGTGGCGGGTGCGGTGCCGAAGGAGGCTGGTGCCGTGAGGCCTTGTCCGACTCTGCCCGTGGTGCAGTACCGGTCGGTGCCGCAGGGGCGCTGCGCACCGAGGCGCTCGGTGCCGGGGCTGGATGCGCCGATGGAGGATCCGGGCTAAGTGCCGCCTCCATGAGGAGCTGCCTAAGCCTAAAGTCCTTTTTGGTTCTCGGTCCGAAGGCCTTACAGATCTTACACGTATCTGTCTGATGGGACTCTCCTAGACACTTCAGACACGAGTCGTGCGGATCACTCGTGGGCATAGGCTTAGCGCAGGATGCGCACGACTTAAAGCCAGGAGCCTTGGGCATGAGCCCGGCTATGCGCCGGGGGGAAAGGGGGAGAACAACCCCCTTAACCCCCGCTAACTATTTACAACTATCAAAAAGTAAGATGAATAACTATTTAACACTACACAACAAATATAACTACAACTATCTACAGAAATAACAGGATAAGCTAGGGAGAGTGGAGAACAGCTATGCCGCGAGTTCCAACGACTGTCAGGGGCGGTAAGAAGGAACTGAGGGGGTGCTGGGTCGGCTGGGGTATATATCCAGCGCCATGAAGGCGCCACTCCAAGGGGCTCCACAGCCGACCCACCGGGTGTTGCTAGGGTAGAAAATTCTCCGACGATCGTGCACGTGGCGCGCACACACCTAATTGGAATCAATATGAGCAAGCACTCGAAGAAGAACCTAAGTTTGTTTTGCAGCCTCCAACTTTGTGCAGTTCTCAAAGTCTTAACTTGAGCATTTTATTCTAATATAAAAACCTGACAAGAACAAGGACTGTATGGGCTCATCTCTTGCTGTTTGGGAAGAGTTCCACTGCTGACACTTTCAATACCTGTAGGAGAACACTTCAACCTCCCTGGCCACACAATAGCAGATGTTAAGGTAGCCATCTTACAGCAAAAAAACTTCAGGACAAGACTCCAAAGAGAAACTGCTGAGCTCCAGTTCATTTGCAAATTTGACACCATCAGATCAGGATTAAACAAAGACTGTGAATGGCTATTCAACTACAGGAGCAGTTTCTCCTCCCTTGGTGTTCACACCTCAACTGCTAGCAGAGCACCTCACCCTCCCTGATTGAACTAACCTCGTTATCTCCACACTGATATATACCTGCCTCTGGAGATTTCCATTACTTGCATCTGAAGAAGTGAGGTTCTTACCCACGAAAGCTTATGCTCCCAATACTTCTGTTAGTCTTAAAGGTGCCACAGGACCCTCTGTTGCTTTTTACGTAGAACCCATCATTCCTGGTAATCATTAGAAACATACTGTGGCAGAGACCCAATTCTCAGTGCCCTCCAAGTTTGGACGCAAGTAGACCAGTCACGATTATGGCACCTGAAAGGTGTCTCAGCCTGAAATGCCCCAGAACCACACATATTCCTCCAACCTATTCAGCATTAGATACCTTTCCTTCCTTGGATAAGATGTCTGCTATTTTTAATCATCATTTTTCAGGAGGCACACTGGTGCCTCAAAGACTGAGCTCATGATCAATGGCAGAAATCTGCCAAGTCCCTCAGTCATACACAGGAGAGGATCTATTCCTTGATAGGTGGTAGGTTAACATTTTAATCTAGGGAAACAATCAACAGGCAACAAGTAGGCACCTTCCTTAAATAACACTCACAGTAAAGGTTTCAACTTGTTCGAGAAATCACTGAGAATGGTGAGCAATCTCCGGTTATATACAAGACAGAACAATTTAAAGTTTATCTCCATCTGTTAGCTTGAAGGAAAGCATCTGGACTAATATGTAATAGAGCAGCTCTGATACATTCTGGTCTTAAAATGTAACACACTAACAATTCTCAAAAACATTATTTGTATTGAATAAATGCCCAAATCAGAACGGAGCTAGGTACTATGTAATACACAAGATGACATGGCCCCTACCCTAAAAGAGTTTACAGTAGTTTCTTAAATTGGATTTTAAAGCTATAGTTATGGAATGGAGAGCTGGAGGAGGAGGACGAGGACGACTGACAATACATGGTTACATACGCTGGCTTGTTTGTAGACCTGGGCATGGAGACAATTTATTTAATTAAATATCAGAAAGCCTTCACTGTCCCTCAACCTACCTATTATCAGTTGCCAGTTTACTGCACGCAACACAGTACAGGTGGATCTTAACAAGGGATCTGAAGGAAGGACAGTGACTTTTTGGACAAATTGGAGGAGGCAGCTGTGTGTGAAGGGTAGTGTGGAAGTGGACAAATTGCATGGTAGAGGCTGGCATGGTTGGTGGAGCAAAAATGGTGAGGAAACTTGGTCAGGTACAAAGGAGTTAAACAGGAAAGAACCTTAAGGAGAGGACAATAAGCTTGAACATGATGTGACGAACAAAGGGGAGCCATGATCAGAATGATGGGGAAGACATCAAGATGGCTTAAAATAATTTAGAAGGCTCGAAGAAAGATGACAGAGATCTGAGGGAACACCACAATTCAGAGAGATTGATAGTTGACAAAAATAGCCATTTATCAATCCTAACCTCATGCTATGAAGCATTCTTAGCCTTGTTACCTGAAGATACGTACTCAATAAGTAGAAATTACAAGAGTATTTTGCAGCAAAACCTTATGTCCAAAAGTAGATGCCTTTAGTAATAAAAGTATTTGGCTAGTTGCTGCCAAAAGACTGCATCTTGGAATATAAAATTTTGCTGGCTGTGATAATACAATACAGTTGAAATGTATTTAGAACATCTTAGCTTCTGGAAGAGTGGGGTGATTCCAGGTTAAAGCACTTGTGTCAGAAGAGACTAATGATTTGATATAGGCTACACTGCCGCTAGCTCAAGGGAAAGATTAAAAGGATTCAAATTAGATCATTCCTCTAACAGAATCTCCTTTCCCAGTAGTTGGGTGGCACCTATGAAGCTCAACTGAGAAAATTCTTCAAGCTTGCGATTAAAACGGTTGTGTTAAATCAATGATATACCCATTATGAAAGCCAGTACAATATAACTGAACAAATCGGCAATTAATTGGATCACAAAATTTGTATTCCAGTTACAACAAGTCTATTGTCATGTCACTTTCTGGAAAACTTAGTACCTCACCCTTATTGTAAATCTTGCCTCAAGAATGATTCCTTGGGCTAGCTAAAAGGAAAAGCACTGTTCAATTTGAAAAGTAGGAATGGAAAAGGGAAGGGAAGAGACTAGATTTTAGTGAGGGCAGTCACATAGAGATACGAACAATAGTCAGAATACTAGGGTTTTAGTTTCATTTCCTGCAGTGCTGCAAATCCTTTAGAAGTGATTTTCTCTCTTTTCTTTTTTCCACTCACCACCCACTCAAAAGGTAACTAGTGAAAAAATTACTCAAGTTTAAGCAAGTCAGCATCTAGAGGATGCTTGACTTATCATGACTCAGTGCAATTCACTAAACACATTAAGGTAACATTCTTCACTTCAGCAACAGCATGAGAAACTTTCAGGCAAAACCCAATCACAACATAGAAACAATCATCTAATAAAGGGACACAGGTTAAAAATAAAGCTCTTAAAACTCAGCTAACAATGAAACTAACACCTCCAATACTCTATATATTATTCCCAAAAACATAAGACTCTGAAAAACTAAAACCATTCCCCTGCTTCCATCAATAAGGATGGAGGACTAAGTTGCAAATGGCAGCACCTCCATCCTAATGGCAATGTCAGACTCTACTGCCACACCTATCCTGGACTAGACAAAAAGTATGAAAGGCAACCAAGCAGTACTATGCACTCTGTACAGTCAGCAAAGATTTACTGCTGTAGTGACAGACATACGTCTACAGCATGATAAACAGCATAGAGTAAACCCTTGCAATGCACACCTGCGCTGGCACTTCCAAGACAGCCTGATGTCCAAAAAACACTGTCCACTGCTTCTCAATTTTTTGAGTAAAATCTGTGGGAACCTGGAAGGTAACAATTGTCCTGAGAAGAACAGAGGATATCCAGCAGTCCTCTGTGATCCACTGACAGAAAAAAGTGAAATAATTATCTCCCCTCCCAACTCTTTCTGCCCAGGGAAGAGGCTTGCTCCCCTAGTATTTAAAAACTCACTAGACAGTCTGATGGACTCAGTCAGTCAGCTTCAGCCGGTTACTTTTTGCAATCTCCAGAATCTCATCTTGTACCAAGACTTGCGGGGTATCTGTGAAGACCTGAGCAATGCCAGTAAGGAACTGATGAAAACTTACCTTATCCTGGAAAGGCGTTCTTAACCTGAAAGCCCTAAAGATCTTGATCCAAAACTTCCCCAAATGCTTGACTCATTTTTAAAAGGAAAGTTATGAGCATCTGATTAGTCTGAAACTTCTGGGACCATCACTTTAACCAGAGACCCCCCTCCTCTATCCATGACAGATTTAGAAAGGAGGTCTCCGTGACCACATCCATAGATGCAACATACACGTAATCAGAAACCCAGAGCCTGGAGCCAAAATGTTAATTAATGGTCAGAGAATAAGGCTGTGACTGAACTAGACAAAATGGTCTGACCAGCTCATGAGTAATCCTGACATTTCAGTAGGAAACTTCAAGATGAAGTATGGATCTATAAACAGGAGACTCCCTATATTTCATAGCATCTCAAGCATTTAGAAAAAAGAGAGGAGTGCATTGCTTTAGGTCAGCACAAGCACCTACCTTGTCCCAATAGTCTCCAAAGATGTTTAAGTGAAAAGGAAATGACAGGAATTTTCTGAATATGAACAACTTTTTATGGGCTTCTGGTCTTGAGAGTGGTTCCCATCAAAATCCATTACTGCATAAAAATCCTTGGAAATGGTGTAAGCCCTCCAAATCTTGCAGCCATAAGAAAAATCCAGTTGTGGGTTTTGAAGGACTAAAACCTACCAGAACACTAGGTTGGAATTGGTGGTGACCTCCAGTAAGCTTTTCAACATGCATGCAGGTTCTTTTATTGTTTTAATGCTTTTTCTGTAATGCTTTAACCTTCTGAATAAAAGTGCTTGTTTGAAAGAGCTGTGTGATAATTTAACTGTGAGCAATTCGCTGCTTATATCCCTTGGAGAGACAGCAAAGCACAGGCACCGGCTTTTTAGGCACCTGGTTTGCTGGGGATATCACAGTATAAGGCAAGGAGCTGTGCGGCCTTAAAATACCCGGTCAGGGAGGAGTCAAACGCAAATCTCAGCCCAAGAGAGGTGACAGTTGGGAGCCGGAAGCCTTAAAGTGGATGCCTTTAGTGGATCAGAGAGGGAACAGAAGTATAGTCACCTTGAAATTTGACACACATCTCAGAGTAATCAGCAAAAGCACCACAAAACTGCACTAGAGCTGTTGCCCCGGGATTCTGGGCTTCCTCCACTGTTTTCTTTATGTCCTCCAGATAATGCTTACACATAACTGAGGAATGTTAGAGAAAAGAACTAAAAGGAAGCTAATGGATTCTTCCAACTCTTAATGGGTATGACAAGTCAAGACAGAAACCAAGCAGTTGTTATAATAGCGAATACCAGTGTGGTCAGCCTGGGGTAATGGAGGTGCAGAATCATTTACAGACAAAAAAATCCAGATTTTTACATCCAACTTCATCTAAGCTCTGTCTAGAAAGACCTTCCAAGACATTCCTCTCAGTGGTGTCAAAAATAGAGCTGGTTGAAAACACCATTCCCCAACTTCCCACAGAAATTTTTATTATTATTATTATTTTGGCAAAAATAAAACACACAACAAGAATCAAAATAGTTTTTGCCAAAAACTGAAATATTTTTATTTGGAAATGCTACCATAATGCCTCATGCGGGGGTGCGGGAGAGGGGAATAAATGGACCATGAGGCATTCAAACAAAATCTCTCATGATGCACCATGATCTCCTTTTTGGATGGGGAGACAGTGCATCCTGGGATATATAGTTCAGCCTAGAGGTTCTCAAACTGTGGTACGTGGACCACCAGTGGCCTGGGAGCTCCATTCAGGTAGTCCGCGGATAGTTCCCTCTAAGGTGCGTGCCTGGGCGGCCGCACACAAGAAAATGAAGGGCCACCCACCTAATTGGCGCCACTAAATAGGTGCCTGGACCCTGGAGAAGATGCACATGTAAGGTGAGGTGGTAGTGTTGGTGGAAATAGGGGCTAGGTGGGGGGGCAGTGGGGTGAGAAGAGCGGGTGGAGGGAATTTGGGATGTGCTGGGCTACGGCTGCCAGAGAAAGAGGAGACTTTCCCCAGCTCCAGGGCTGTGGCTGCTGGGGACAGACAGCTTTCCTTCCCAGCCTCAGCTCTGTGGCTGCCACAGCAGAGGAGAGAGAGACCTCCCCCCGCCCCTCCCAGCCCCAACTCAGGGGCTGCCATGGCTCGGGAGAGAGGGCACATCCATAGCATTAGAAAGGTACAACTACGGATATTAAGGTATGAGTTGTTCACTTTTATTTGTAGAACCAAAAATGTTAATTATTAAGGTATTTTTATACAGTGCTTTTATCCAAAGTGCTTTACAATAGTTAGCAAACAGAACAAACAACATTTGGAAAGATCATTAAGTGGCCTGCTGAGACCCTCAGCAATTTTCAAGTGGTCCGCAAAAAAAAGTTTGAGAACCACTGGTATAGCCAAAGGACTGGTTTGGACTACTTCATTTTCATTCCTGCTACTTTCAAAGATGCATTAAAAGAACTTTACTAGATCAGTCAATGCACCGTTGGAATTCTGTTCAGTCTAGCAACAAACCTTACAGGGCAAATACACAATTTTTTCCCTGAGTTTTATTTCCTTCAACTTCCCTGGTTTCACCAGCAGAATGAGCTAGCTGGGGAGTGAATGGGTGGAGAGAAAGGTCTCATCTCTGAGTAAATGTCAACTCTCCTGGCTCTCCATCTAGACTCAGGTAGCAGCAGCAGCTCTGGCTGCTGCTATTAGCAGGTTGGAATGTTACACTATGAAAAGGGCGGGGTGAGGGGGAAGAGATCATAGGGAAGGTTTGCAGACCAAACTGGACGAAGAAGCATCTCAGACAGGTTTAAGAGAAAGCAGAAAGCCTAACAGAAATGGAAGATGGGAGGGATCAGCAATGAAAGCGGTCTCTTGGAAGTCAGAAAGCGTAGGGAAGAAAGTGAACTGCCAAAAATCAAACAGAGGTGGACCTAGCACAAGAAATTAAAGCCAATACTAAAAGGTTCTTTTCTTGTTTTCTTTTAATTTATACAGCTAAAGAAGAAGAGGGACCGCTAAGCACTGAGGATGGGGTGGAGATTAAAGATAATCTAGGTATGGCCCAACACCTGAACAAATACTTTGCCTCAGTTTTTAATAAGTATATTGAAAAACTTGGGGAGAGTGAGCAGGGTGGCTAAGGAAAACAAGGATATGGAAGTACCAATTACCCAATCAAAGGTGGAAGTGAAACTCAAACAGCTTACTGGGACCAAATCGGGGGCCTATAATTTCCATCCAAGAATATTAAAGAAACTGGGACATGAAATTGCAAGCCCAAAAGCAAGGATTTTTAATGAATACATAAACTCGGGGGTCATACCCTGTGACTGGAGAATTGCTAATATAATCCTATTTTTAACCAAGGAAAAAAAGTGATCAAAGAAGCTACAGCCCATTAGTTTGACCTCAATTGTACGCAAGGTCTTAGAACAAAAAGTTTGAAAGAGAGAGTAATTAAAGGTAAACGTTAATTGATATAAAATACAACATGGTTTTACGAAAGATAGATCATGCCAGACCAACCTGATCTCTTTCTTTGGGAAGACAACTGATTTTTTAGTCAAAGGAAATGCAGAAGAACTAGTCTACCTGGATTTCAATAAAGCATTTGATACAGTTCCACATGGGAAATTAACAACTAAATTGGAGAAGATGGGGATTAATATGAGAACTGAAAGATAAACTGGTTAAAGGGGAGACTAAAATGGGTCATACGGACAGGTGAGTTGCCAGGTCCCTAATGGAGTTCCTCAGTGATCAGTCTTGGGACCAATCTTATTTAATATTTTCAATAATGAGTTTGGTGCAAAAAGTGGGCGTGTGCTAATAAAGTTTGGAGATGACACAAAGTTGGGAGGTATGGCCAATAAATACAGAGGAGGACCGAGTATCATACAAGAAGATCTGGATGACCTTGAAAACTGAAGTAATAGAAATGGGATGAAATTTAATAGTGCAAAGCCATGCACTTAGGGACTAACAAGAGTTTTTGCTACAAGCTGGAGAGAGATCAGTTGGAAGCAACAAATGAGAGACCTAGGTATATAGGTGGATGACAGTCAAGAAAAAGACTAATACAATCATAGGATTCATCTGGTGTGGTATTTCCAGTAGAGATAGGGAAGTGTAGTTACCGTTATACAATGCACTAGTGAGACCTCATCTGGAATACCGTGTGCAATTCTAGTCTCCCATATTTAAGAAAGATTAATTCAAACTAGAACTGGTACAGAGAAGGGCTACTAGGATGATCAGAGGAATGGAGAACCTGCCTTATAAGAGGAGACTTAAAAAGCTTGGCTTGTTTAGCCTAACCAAAAGAAAGTTGAGGGAAGAAATGATTGCTCTTTATAAATACATCAGAGGGATAAATACCAGCGAGGGAGAGAGTTATTTAAATTAAGGGCCAACATTGGCACAAGAAAAGATGGATATAAACTAGCCAACAAGTTTAGGCTTGAAATTAGATGAAGGTTTCTAACCACCAGAGAAGTGAACTTCTGGAACAGCCTCCCAAGAAGAGCAGTGGAGGAATTAAAATCCTAATTGATTTAAAGACTGAGCTTGATAAATTTATGAAGGGGATGATATGCTGAGACTGCATACAATAGCACGTGGCCCATCTGTGACTGCTAGCAGAAAATAGGGCTCCGAGTATTTACAGTGAATTCTTTTCAAGTTCTCTTGTTGGTGGGTCTCAGTGACATGCTCAGACTTTGACTGCCATATTTGGGGTTGGGAAGGAATCTTCCCCCAGATCAGATTGGCAGAGACTCTGGGTTGGTTTGGTTTTTTTGCCTTTCTCTGCAGCATGGGGCATGGGTTACTTGATGGTTTGAACTAGAATAAATTGTGGCATCTTTGTAACTTGAAGTGTTTAAATCACGATTTGAGGACTTCAGTAACTCAGCCAGAAGTTATGGATCTATTACAGGAGTGGATAGGTGAGGTTCTATGGCCTGTGATGTGCAGGTCAGACTAGATGACCAAGATGATCCCTTCTGGCCTAGATGTCTGAGTCAATTATTCAATGGTAAAGAAATCTCATCTCCTAAAATCCCATTTTATTCTTAAAACCCATTGGTTATAATCCACCAAATTACCGAGAACGTGTTAGTAGGAGACTCAGTTTTTTCAATATTAGTTCAGTTAATTTCCTTACGTTTTTAATTTTGATAAATGAATTGCTATAAACGTTATGCTGATTTACATTGCCGATGTGGCATGGATCAGAGTTCACACTGCACTCCTCGTCAGTACCCAGCCCAGGCTGGGGAAGCTAATGATCCAACCAGCAGACCAAATTCGGTGATGAATCCTGGTCACATGCCACCTGAGGCACATTGTGCATACGCTAAAGAAGATTGCTGATGCGATACTTGGTCAATGGCGTTTACACTATAATGCAGTGTGGACAAGGCTCAGGGGCAAAGTTTAGGCAGAACTATTCTGCCAATGAACCCTTACCAGCAAACAGTCCAGTTTTGTTAGAATGAGGTTATTTAAATAATTTGTATAACTTTCTTATATATCCACTATAGACTTGTTCTTAAATTTAGATGCTAGCCTTCTTCCCCCTTTTGTCATCGTTGTGAACAGAGCTGAAACCATGCCCTCCCTTGATATTTGTCTTTAAAAAGAAGAAATAGTGTAAGGGAATCCAGTTATATCCCAAATTGGTGTTCTGGGGGATGAGGGAGGGACTGACAAGGCCATCCCCTTGTCAGCCTCCTTAGGTCCAATTTCCATTTGAATAAGAGTTACGTATTTTTAAGTGATCCTGCACCACAATTTCTTTTTCTATCTTACCTTCTCTGCTCTGCCTTAACAACTCCTCTTTCCCTTCCCCCTCACATCCTTGATCCAGTGAAAGGGAAAACAGATATACCATTTCTAGGACTGGAACTAACAATGGCCCAAGCAATGACACTATTCAGGTGTCTGGATGAAGAGATATTTGACCTAAACACTCCTCATGGATAATATTATAAATTATATTTCCTGGAACATCAAAGAGGTGAATTACTCAATATGAAGAAAAAAAAGAATTATCACCCATCTAAAAATATTGAAAGCAGATCTCCTCCTACAGGAAACCCACCTTAATGACTTGGAGGCACAGAATCTTAGGCAGAGTAGATGGGGAAAAGGGTTTTCAACAATTCCTTCTCTGCACTCAGAGGTGTAGCAATATTGTTTCACAAAAGAAAATATGTAAATAAAGATGAGGAAGGTAGATTTTTTTTGGCGAAGGCTAAGATCTAACTCTGTATATACCCTGATCAATATATAGAGAGATCCGATAAAGATGATCCAAGTTTTTTCCAAATTAATATCCCACTAGAATCAATCCTAGCAGGAGATTTTAATGAGGTATTGGGCCCTTTTTAGACAACACAGGCTGGCCCCAACATACACAATCACATACTAAGCATGTTATAAAAGATGATATTGAAGAAATATGGTTAACATATGTATGGCGGTTGCAGAACCCTACAGTGAAGGATTTTAATCCCCGCCCCCCCCTTCCACATAGTCACAAATAGATTTTTTCCTAATTTCTCTGCATCTGGTGGATTTAGTGCTTAATAATGACATCAAGTCTATCACAATCTCTGATCATGCACCAGTGATGCAACAATTTTCCCCTCCAGGAACAGGTTGAACATGTCAGAGATGGACACTGAACTCCTCTATTTTAAAAGAAATATTTTCAAAACTATGTCACAGAAGTTCAGTTTTTCAGCTTGAAACTAGCGATACAGAGATCCCAATCCACCCTATGGGATACATTAAAAGCTTTTATTAGAGGGAGGATCATTTCCTAGTCTGCTAATAGAAAGACTAACCAGGCTCAGTTGCTGGAATTAACTGAACAACTTAAAGCTATTAATTTAGAATGTGCAAACTACCCCTCCCACAGAAATCTTAAAAAGTTAATCTTCCATGTGAAGTAAACAGATGGATTTCAGTACAAGCCAAATTTGCTCTTTTTAGACTCGAACATACTGGGAATTAGGGTAAAGGGCAGGGAAAAGTCTTGCATACAAATTAAAAGTGAGAGGTCAAAGGTCCCAAATAGTATCACTGAAATTTGAGTAGAATGCAAATAGAAAATTACAGAACATCTAACTGTGATAGTTACTAACTTAAATCAGCTTCTGTATCAAATGACTGGAGGACAACTAATGTGACGCCAATTTTTTTTTTTTTTAAAAACTCGAGGCAATCCTGGCAATTACAGGCCAACAAGCCTAATTTCAGTACCAAGCAAACTGGTTGAAACTATAGTAAAGAACAGAATTATCAGACACAGATGAACACAATATGTTGGGAGAGAGTCAACTGTACTTTTGTAAAGGGAAATCATGTCTAACCAATCTATTAGAATTCTTCAAGCATGTCAAACAAGCATGTGGACAAGGGTGATCCAGTGGACATAGGGTACTTGGACTTTCAGAAAGCCTTTGACAAGCTCCCTCACCAAAGGCTTTTAAGCACAATAAACAGTAATGGGATAGGAGGGAAGGTCCTCTCATGGATCAATGGCTATTAGCCAGGATGGTCAGGGACGCAAGTCCATGCTCTGGGTCCCTTAAGCCTCTGGCTGCCAGAGGCAGGGACTGGACGACAGGGGATGGATTACTCAGTAACTGCCCTGTTCTGTTTATTCTCTCTAAAGCACCTGGCACTGGCCACTGTTGGAAGACTGGATACTGGGCTAGATGGATCATTGGTTTGACACAGTACGGCCATTGTTAGGGCTAGTTTACACTACCGCGCTACATTGGCGCAGCTGTGCCACTGTAATGCATGTGGTGAAGATGCGCTATCCGAGCGGGAGTGCACTCTCCTGTCAACATAATTACACCACCTCAATGAGAGGCAGAAGCTATGTCGGTGGAAGAGTATCTCCTGCCAATATAGTGCGGTGTGGACACAGTTTTAAGTCGATGCAAGTTGCGTTGCTCAGGTTTTTGGTTTTTTTTCCCCACACCCTAAGTTAGTGAACCATGTTCTAAATCAGTACAAAGGCAGGTTATTACTAATGTAAAAAAGATCAGTGATCAATTTTTGAAATTCTACAAGGCTCTTAATCATGATTCACCACCTGACTCAGTAGAATGGAATAATTTTGTTAAAACTCAACCTCAGAAGAGCAGCAGGCCAGCTGATCTCTCCCTTGGAATAAGAGGAAATAATCAGGCCATAGAGGAAACGAGTCCGGAAAAGGCCCTGATGGCCTCCTGAAAGGATTCTAGGAAAGTCTCAAAGAAATTCTGGTTCCTAAATGGTTACACATTCATGAAGATGCCTTAAAGACAAGTACATTACCTCCTCCTAAGATGGAAACCCTAATTACAGTATTACTAAAACTGGGTAAAGATGCAGAAAAGTGTAATAGCTATAGAACCATCTCTAAGCACAACTGATATAAAAATACTTTCAAAAATATTGACTAAAGCTTGAAAAAGTAATCAGCGATATGGTTTCCCCCAATCAGGTGGGATTTATTAAAAAGACACGGTTCAGATACACGCATCAGTTGATTAACATTATGGGATTCCATTCTAGAAATTCCCATGCAATCACTTCACTCGATGTAGAGAAGGCCTTTGACAGAGTTGGCAACAGTTGTTTCTTACTCTGGATAAATTTGGGTTGGAGAAATCCTTTTTTTTCCATGAATAAAGCTGTTAAATACAAATCCCTAAGAAATAGCACAACATCCCCCCCACTTGATTTGTTTTGGGGAACTAGAAAGATTCCCTCTCTCCCCCCGCTCCTGTTCAATACAGCATTAGAATCACTTGCAATACTAATTAATGAACACCAAAGTATTCAAGGGATCAAATCAGGGACTCAGGAGAAAAAAAAATCCTTCTGTGTGTAGGAGGACATCCTCCTATTTGTTAAAAATCCAGTTCAATCTATTCCAAATATCTTACAAACAATATATAAATTTGGCGAATTATCTGGCTATAAGATAAATTGATAAATTGGAAGCAATGAAGATCTCATTGGATTTAGCTGGCAGCAGCTTTCCTATAGGGACATTAGGATGGCAAAATACTAACCTCAGATATCTTGGCATTTTCTTCCCTAAGGAATTGAAAAATATTGGGCTAGGTTAACCTTGACTATTAATCATGCAGTTAGCAAAGGATTTAAAAAGATAGTGCCTGCTATGTCCCCCTCCCCCTTTTGGGAAAAATAAATAAAATCAATGTCCTTCCCAGGATCCTTTTTATTCTGAATTCCCTCCCTATTCATATTCTTCTTTTATTTTACCAAAATCAAGATGTTCCCATGCTTCTTGTGGGGTGCTGGTAACAAGTCCAAATTTTCCTTTAAAAGATTATAGCTCCATATCAGAACAGGTGGTTTTAGATTTCCCAACTTTAAACTTTATCAGGCAATAATTCTTAGCCAAGCAACATAGCAGCTCATTCCCTTGTGCTGTAGAGCCCCAGACTGACTCCATCTAGAAGCAGAATTTGTTGCTCCTTTACCCCTTTCCAATACTCTGCACTCAGATTACCACCATTTCCCTAATGAAGAATTACCAATATTGTGGAAGCCAAAAATACTTGGCACACAATATCTACTTAATTTTAAAAAAAATCACCCTCTTCTACATACCAAGACCTCTAGCTGGGATAACGTGAAACTCTGTACAGAAGGCAACACCATCATTTGGGCAGACTGGATTAAGACAGGGATTTTGACCATCAATTCATTAAAAATGATACCTTCCTCCCTTTTACAATATTAAAAGAAAGGTTCAATCTAAATACATCCAACTTAAACATGCCATTTCCCATCTGTCTGGTCTTGATACCTTCACTACCCTGACCCACTTGAACTGCTTTCATTTCTCCAAATATTACCCAGATTGCCAGATCTATGGCAATACTAAATGCACACTTGGCCAGCAAATTTGAATTAAACATGGATTGCCTAAAAAGAACAGGGAGGAGGAACTAGGCCAATCATTCTCTGATAATCAATGGAAACAAATTTTAGCCAGTGCTTTGAACTGTTCCTTGGCCCTCTATTTAAGATTAATTCAACAGAAAATCATATGAAGGATGCATTGGACATCTCTCTGACTGTTCAAAACAGGCACAGCTAAATCAGACAAATGTTGGTGCTCTGATTCTAACTTAACACATATGCTCTGGGAATGATCCTATACCCACATGTTTTGGGCAGAACTTAAATAGCAGAATTAATTTTTTCCCTACCAAATAAAACTGTTACAAGCAAAACATGTAATTTTAAACCTAGTGGCTGTTAACTGGAAGCTGACCAAATTTGAAAAACTTTGGCTGAATGGAGCACTAATTGCTAAAAGATCAGCACTATAAAAATGGAAATCCAAAAAGTGACCAACAATCGAAGACTGGCACACAGACATCATAAGCCTGGTTACCATGGAGAGAATTGTGTGCCATAACAAATACCCATGAAAAATTCTCAGAGTTATGGAGTGCTTTCCTGGAAGTATCAGAATAATCCTATTAAATTCATGAGCCTCACCTCCACCTCCTCTCTACCTAGTTGTTCCCTCCCCATCCTCTGAATTTTGCTTCCATTGTTTATTTTAATTTTTCTTTAACTAGTTGGATTTTTGTAAACAAACTGTTTATAAAGTGTAATACAAATCATTGATTTATATTTTAAGCATTCATATTATACATAATTTAAAGTTTCAAGTATAACTAAGATTAAGTAGCAAATACATTTTGAGACACTTATGTATATAGTTGTCTTTTTCTATATACTTTTTTTTAATTTAAAAAAGTTAGAAAGAAAGCAATCTACAACTGTAGATCATGGTAGCAACAACATTACAGGGCAGCTTGGCATTCAAAGAAAGCAGATTGGCATCTAGATTGGAGTACTCCTCTTAAATCTGAGGTGAAATCTTGTCCCCCACCCCTTAACTCAATGGCAAAGCTTCCATTGACTTCAATGGATTGGGCCAGGATTTCATAATAGGTTTCATAGATTCCAAGACCAAAAGAAACCATTGTACTCTGCACAACACAGGCCATAGTACCTCCTGTATAACACAGAACAGAGAACTTCCTCAAAATAATTCCTAGCACAAATTTTTTAGAAAAACATCCAATCTTGATTTAAATAGTCAGTGACAGATAATCCACCACGATTTTCTAATCCTTTAATCATTCTCATGGCTCTTCTCCAAACCCTCTCAAATTTATCAACATTCTTCTTGAATTGTGGGCACCAGAACCGCACACAGTATTCAAACAACGGTGGCACCAATGTCAAATACAGAGGTAAAATAACCTCTCAGTGGTTTTTAACCCATGGTCCACAAACTATGTCTAAGATTTCCAAAGAGGTCCGCACCTCCCTTTGAAATGTTTAGGGGTCCACAAATTAAAAAAAGGTTGAAAACCACTGGTCTAACTCCTACTCTAGATTCCCTTGTTTATGTACCCTGGGATCGCATTAGCTCTTTGGGCCACAGCATCACATTGGGTGCTCATGTGCAGCTGATTATCCTGGGAATCAGCGACTCTGAAAGATTTGGGGGTCACTGTGGATAGAGTGGCCTACATTATTTGTTCCTACCGGTATACATTTATATTTAGCAGTATTAAAATACGTATTGTTTGCTTGCACCAAGCTTACCAAACAATCTAGATTACTGCGAGTCAGTGACCCATCCTCTTCATTATTTACCACACCCCAAGTTTTTGTCCTGAATACAGGAAGTTTTCATTCCCCCTGGATGAATGCACCATGGGCTCAGTCTCTGTACCCAGTTTCTTCGGTACCTGACTTGTGGGGGCCCTGCCAACATTATCAAAATGGTATTGAACAAGGCCATGAGTATTTGCAGTTAGACGTTTATTTGACAGATGCCCAAAAGCATAAGAAAGATATAGTAGACATGGG
Organism: Trachemys scripta elegans; assembly: GCF_013100865.1. Lineage (NCBI taxonomy): Eukaryota > Metazoa > Chordata > Testudines > Emydidae > Trachemys > Trachemys scripta. The sequence goes on from NC_048307.1 coordinate 45,189,309, forward strand.
ACCAATACAGAGCGCTGGAAAATAAAGAGCATTGCTTCAAGTTCACAATAATTCCCCAGCCTCAAACATTACTCTTGGGGGAATTCTGCACCACTCCAAGGCCACAGAATTCACATCCCCCGCAGATTTCTTTGCCTACCCAAAGAAAAATAACTTTGAGGGGGAAGTAAAGGGAAGCCACAAGAGCAGTCTCTCACCCCTGCCCAGCAGTGCAGGCGCATCATTTCAGATGCCAAGTCAGACTCGCCCCCAGAAACCTCCCCCATCTGCAGGAAGCTCTGCCCCCATCTGCTTTCTGCTCCCCCGTCCGCCCAACCTCTGCGCATTTGGATCCCCCATATCCAGACCCCCATTCTGAGCCTCACCCTCCCCCCCCGAGCCACACTCCACCCCCCACCAAGCCGCAACCAGCTGCATCTGGATCCCCCATAAAAAACCCAACATCCAGACAACCACCTTCACCTAGACCCCCTACGGAGTCCCATTGCCCCTGCATCCAGAACTCCACAATGAGCCCCTGTGCATCCATATCCTACCCGCACCTGGAACCCCCACTGAGCCGCCCGCACCCAGATTGCCCTACCAGGAACCCCCTCGCCCCACACCTGGATGCCTCCATACTAGGATCCTGCAATGCTGAGCATGCTTTCCTATACCTGGCGTGCCTGGTGCAGAGGGGCAGGGCCTCAGAGTGTTTCTGAGGCAGGCCTGGCCATTGCACTGCGTCAGAGTCGGGTGCAGCCTCACCATCAAATCACCATCAAAATCCATGTCCGGGGGGGGGGGGGGGGGGGGGGAGTGGGGAGGGGGGGGGTGCCCCCCGGCGGGGGCGGGCGGGGGGGGGGCGGGGGGGGGGGGAGGGGGGAGGCTGCAGAGTGATCTCCCATCTCCATGCAGCCAGTGGTCTGTGCTCTCCACAGTACAGTAACTCCTCGCTTAATGTTGTAGTTATGTTCCTGAAAAATGCACCTTTAAGCAAAACGATGTTAAGCGAATCCAATTTTCCCATAAGAATTAATGTAAATAGGGGGTTAGGTTCCAGGGAAATTTTTTTCACCACACACACACACACACACAGACAGTATAAGTTTTAAAACAAACAATTTAATACTATACACAGCAATGATTGGGAAGTTTGGTTGAGGTGGTGGAGCCAGAGGGTGGGATATTTCAAGGGTTAACACATTGTTGTTAATATAGCCTCACACTCTACAAGGCAGCAGAAATGGAGGGAGGAGTGACAGCCTGGCAGACAGACACACCCTGTGTGTAAGAGATTTGCATTGCCTCTTTAAGTACTCTGACACCACTCTAAGTACATTGCCTTTTTAAGTAGATCAGCAAGTTGAGACAGCAGCTGCTGCCAGCAAGTTCCCTCCGTCCTGGTCCTGAGCCTTGTTGTGTCCCTCCTCCCTCTCCCCTGCTCTATGAGGATGGTGTAAGCAGAGGGGAGGAGCAGGGGGAAGGGGAATACCCTGATATTTGACACCCTCTTCCCCCCCAGCACATCAAGCAGAGGCTCCAGGGAGCAGCTCCAAGGCACAGGGCAGGAGCAGCACATGGCAGTGGGGGGAGGGACAGCTGAACTGCTGGCAACTGATAGCCTGCTGGGTGGCTGCCTCACAGGGAACTTATGGGAGCAGGGAGCTGATGGGGGGCTGCTGGTTCTTCCAGGTTCCAAGTCCCCACCAGCTAGCTCCAATGGGCTGCTCTTTCTGCAAACAGTGGACAAAGCAGGTGGCTGACAAACGTTATAAAGGGAGCATTGTGCAACTTTAAATGAACATGTTCTCTAATTGATCAGCAACGAAACAACGTTAATCGGAATGACTAAGTGAGGAGTTACTGTAATTACTGCACTAGCTGAACAGCAACTTAACTTAGATAAACTTAATTTTGCAGTGTAGACCTGTCTTATTATCATCATTATTGTTACTGCGATGTGAAAAATATTTCTCTGGAGTCTGGACCTTGACCAAGAAATTTGGACCTTGACAAAAAGTAATTGACTATACCTGTCTTAGGGCTTGACTAAGGCCTTGGCTACACTGGCAATTCACAGCGCTGCACTTGCTGCGCTCAGGGGTGTGAAAAAACACTCCCACTGAGCGCAGCGAGTGCAGCGCTGTAAAGTGCCAGTGTAATCAGCGCCTGCAGCGCTGCATGCTCGCTCGCACCGCTGCAAGCTATTCCCCTCGGAGAGGTGGAGTACTTGCAGCTTGCGCTTCCGCGAGTGTAGCCAAGGCCCAAGTTAGGAAAGGCACTTGTCCCATCTACACTACAAATTGAAGCTGTCTCAGAGGAAAACCCTGGTTCAGTTGTATTTATAGTGCAGAGTACATTTAGCTGTGTAATGATCCCTCTGTTTCCTTTAAAGCAACTTTTCATGCATAAAGATGGAAACAATACTAGGAAGCTACCATAAATACAAAGATCTTGATCTTCAAAAAGGTAATCAAAGGGTGAAGTTTGTACATGCTATAAATAAAGTGTTAAAGAGTAAACATACCAGGTAAAGGTCATAATAGCTGCTCATATGGAGTAATTGGTTTAGAGGTGACACAGCAAACTTACGACATTTCTTTTACGTAAGTTACATACCTATGCTTACTTGATATTCAGGGCATAAAACAAGCTCTCTTAAAACTCATCTTTATGGCTAAACATGGCAGGATCAGGAGATAATTACAATATATAGACTATAAAACCAGAAGAAAGAATTTCAGTGTTTTAAATGTTGAAGCAGGCTGTTTGATTCACAGTTAATTCTTCCAGATATAGAAGCTCCTTAATGTTTTTCTCTCATTGGATTAAATCCTAGAGTTCTACAGTCTAGGGAAGCAGATAAAGTTTAGAAGTTATAAATGGCATTATCTTGAACTTTACCAAGAGAACCTTTTACAAAATAGTTGCCTATTTCCTCCATTCATTTAAGCTTTGTTGACTAACAGGCTTCAGTTTTTATTGTTAACATTCTTCATAAGATCTTGGTACAAATTATTTGAAGTCCTATTTTGCTACAAATCTGATACGTGAAGCCAAAGAAACTAAACTTTTGACCACAATGGAACAGATACCAACATACAAAGAGTTTGATTTAAGCAAATCGGAGTCAAGACTGACGGGAAAAAAGCTTTGGGGGGGGGGCTGAGGAGAGGGTTAATGGCTTTTCTATTGAGAATTAAATGGACTGTGGAGGAAGTTTAATTAAACATCAAAACATTCATTAAACTTCTCCCAACAAATTTTTGATGGCCTCTCTGACAAACAGTCTCTGTCCATGCCTCCCCTGGCAGCCCACCCTGTGGAAGGTAGGTTAGGAACTCACTGGCCACCTACGGAACCCCCACACTCCCCGTACCCTGGCTGGGCGCGAGAGGGAGAACTGTACAGGGAAGTGCCCCAGCGACCAAATGCTGCAACCACCTCCACTGAGAAGAGCCACCTCCAGCGCTGTACACACTGGCCCCATGCATCTCCAGAGGTGCTGCCCAGAGCTTCCGAGAAGGCCGCGCAGTGCAGGGCACTGATCTCTGCAGTGCCAGCACAAACACCAAGGAGGTGCATCTTGCTGTCTTTGGTAACAGCTATTCAGGGGCAACAGCTGGGCACTGCAGGTAGGGGCTGCTGCTCCCCCATCCCAACCTCCGCCCATGTTTTGGAGGCTGCTACAAAAAAAAAAAAAAATCTGCTGGTGGCCACATATGAGAAAACCTGAATGTCTGACTAGCAGACTCAGATCAGCACGCTCTTTAAACAAACTGATGCGAGCACACGTTTGAATCTATATAAGTTTGAGAATCAATTCTGCTTAAAGCAAAGATTTTCCTATTTGATTGCAGAAAAGTGAAGTTGACTATATGAGGTCTTGTTTCAGTACACTCCCCCCCTACAAACAGAGAAATTACTATAGATGGATCTACATTAGATACTTTTGCCATGTAGTATTCTCAGTTGGAGGGAGGTGCAACATTATATCAGCAAAAGCGGCAGTGTAGATGCATTATACCAGCATAAGGGTGGTTTTGCTGTTATAGCTTATTTTTCTTGGATAACCAGTATAAGCTATAAGTTTAGCTCTTAAGAAAGAGAAGAGTTTCAATTTCCACCCTGGGCAGATGCCCCGCAACTCCTTGAGTCCTACCCTACAAATTCAACCTGAACAAAACAAGTTACTCTAAAGTAAAAAGAGCCATATGGCAGCTTTTAGAGTCTAAAATACTGCCACATCTTTAAGAGGTATTTCCCAGCATGCACTGTTTCCTTAATAAGAGCAGTCTTCCACACTTGCTATCAGTGTCAAAGTCCTGCTAAAATGATTTATGCCACCAGTCGGAAAGGCAGTTCTAGCTGATAAGCTCCTCCCTCCCTACTATGTTACCAATAAAGCTATATATTGCCTCCCTAAAGAGGAATCTCTCTGCTTGAGTTACAGAACATTAAAGTACCCCTGCTTCCTCAAATTCCAGGACCAAACCTTTCTTGCACTGTGCTGCTGTAAGAAACTGTTTCTGATCTTTGCTGTCTGTCATGAATCAGAAATCCTTATCTCCCCATTTTTTTGTGCACGATTACATGAAAAACCATCTTTTGCACCGAATTCCAGTAATTTAGGGTCAGGCTTCCAGTTGTGCTTGTCCACCTGGATTGTTAATTTCCAAACTAAGGGCTTGAGACCATTGATCTAAATAGACAATATGAATTAACTTAGAGCTGAATAGCTCCATCTGAGAAACAAAAGAAACCACATTTCTGTATGTAGATACAGGAGAACAAGCTGAAGTGATTTCTCACATGACATTTCCACTTAGGAAAGTGCACGATATTTTAGGGGGACAAGATTAATTTTTTCCTAGTTATCTGGGCAATTTCCCCACAGCTATGGGCTTCACACAGTCCACAGTCAGTTTGTGCTATAAACTTGAGACACGCCTATTTAAAATGCACATTATGACAGTGCAAACAATAATAACTAGTAGAAAGAAAAGGAGAGGCATGAAGCATAAGAACTAGAAACATGACAAGCTTGTATGAACAGGGTTTATAAAGTTATACAAAGAGCATTACAGGCAAACAGACAGTCCTTACTCCAAGGAGCTTATGAGTTAACTTCTATCAGAGTTAAAAAAATATCATGGTGAGAAGTAATGCTGTAGAGTGCAGTTTTCCCCACTGTAAGCAGAAGGTGTAAATATATGCAAAGCAATAGATGTTTATAGTAATAACAGTTTAAACTTATAAGTTTCTCTATGGTGGTGTATCAAAGAAGTGGACTTTAAGCAGAGATTTTAATTGAGAGATAGTTGACAGTATACAAAGGACGACTGAGGCAGCATGAAAGTAGATTCAGAGGGGGATTAGGGGACATAACTGTATGAGAATTAAACAGAGGCACTTCATGTAGAAAGATTACTTGAGAAAATGGGTTAAAACTTCCCTAGAGAGGACTTCGGGGAGATGTTACCCTGCTAGCTCGCCTTTTAAGAGGGCATGTGGGAAAAGGTACTTAGGACTGGTGTACATACATAAATGTACTAATATTAAATTATTAAGCAATGAGGACAGGGTAGTCATACAGAGTGATCTGAGAGTGCTTGGTAAGGTCATACATCTAGAAACAAAGAACGCAGGCCATACTAGCATAATGGGAGACTGTATCCTGAAAAGCAGTAACTTGAAAGGATTTAGAGGTCAGAGTGGTAAAAAACCCAGGACTACACTATGGTAAAAAGGGCTAATGAGATCCTTGGATATATAAACAGGGAAGGAGTAGAAGGGTGATTTTATCCATATACATGGGACTGATGAGACCAGTACTGGAATTCTGTGGAGACCGGAACTGCATTTGAAAAGGATGGTAAAAGAGCAGAAGAGGGTACACAAGAGATAAATGACTCAGGCTTGGAAAGATGCCTTGCAGTGACAGAAACTAAATATATTGAGCTCTTTAAGTGTATCAAAAAGATTGAGAGGTGACTTGATTACAGTATCTTCATAGCAAGAAAATTCCAGGTACTAAAGGGCTTTAGCATAGTGGAGAAAGGAAGAAGAACAAGAACCAATGTTTGTAAAATAGCCAGACAACAATTTCTTTATAATTTGAATTTAATAGTGAGGGTGATTAACCATTGGCACAAACTGCCAACAGAAGTGGTGGATTCTCCATCTCTTGGAGTCTTCAAGTCCAAGAGTGGATGCTTTCTGGAAGATATGCTTTAGTCAAATTAAAGTTATTGGGTCTCAAAGGAAGAACTTCTAATGGAGGTTACATTAGATCAGTGGTGGGCAACCTGTGGCCCATCAGGGTAATATTATTGATGGCCGTGAGACATTTTGCTGACATTGACTGTCTGCAGGCATGGCCCCCCCGCAGCTCAGAGTGGCCACGATTCTCTGTTCCTGGTCAATGGGAGCTGTGGCCAGCACATTCCTGTGGCCCGCTGCTTCCCACACCTCCCATTGGCTGGGAAGGCAAACTGTGGCCACTGGGAGCTGTGGGGGGCTGTGCTTGCAGACAGTCAACGTCAGCAAAATGTCTCACAGCCAGCAATCATATTACCCTGATGGGCTGCAGGTTGCCCACCACTACACTGGTCCTTTCTGACCTTAAAAAAGAATCTATGAATTAGTACACCTCTACCCCAATACAACGCTGTGCTCGGGAGCCAAAACATCTTACCGCGTTATAGGTGAAACCGCGTCATATCGAACTTGCTTTGATTTGCCTGAGTGCGCAGCCCCGCCCCACGGGAGCGCTGCTTTACCACGTTATATCTGAATTCATGTTATATCGGGTCACGTTATATCGTGCTAGAGGTGTATTAACTCTTGCAATTTTATCACAGGTCTGATCATATTTGGTGCTTAAACCCCAGCTTATACACTCATGAATGTCAGCTTTTATTAAACAAGGTTTCTAGTCACAGTTGCCAAGAAAAGCTTGAAAATGTGAATTCAATGCTTCAAAACCAGAGGGCAAATAAATAGAACGAAATGTAAAGTGTCCTGATTTTTGGAGCCAGACTTGGTTTTTGAACACTTGGGAGCTGGCAATGCTGAATATACAAATAAGGAACAAAAGTTGTCCTATTCTCCTACACAAAGTCTAAAATTATTATTGGGAATTAATTATTATAGAAGACAAATTAAAGGTGAGAGTTGCAAGACAGAACAGCTGTTTGCAGAACTCTACAGCCAAAGACAATGACATCTGCTGATAAAAATGACACCTACTTTGCAGTACATGATAAATGAATAGCAATTCCCTACATATTTCTTCACAAGATGCTCAGCTTTTCTGCCCATGAGTCAGACAAATCTGGAACTCGCTTTAACTGGAAGTGGTATATTCTGTGATGAGATACCTGCCTTCCTGTCTACCAGTTCTACTCACCTTGACAAAGGATTTTTTTTTTTTAAAGATGTTTTAGAACTTCACATACTCAGCAGAAAACAATTTGTCCAAGAGTTCAACTTTACTTTTCTGTAGAAAGTCTCAAAAGAACCAGCTGAATGGATATTCCTTGTGCAACTCTGCACTTGGAGATAAGGTATCCCCTGAAAGTGTGAAGGAAAAGTTTCCTGAATTTATTATAGGATAGGGATCCCATTGCTGGTAAGCGCTCTTATTCTTGGCCATATCCTAGAAGAATTGATTTAGCCCCATTTTTATTCAAAGGAACTCAAGTTTTATCATTAGACTTGTAACCACGGTGCTAGTGCCTTCTCAGCCATAATGTTGTAAACTATACTTTTTGATAAATTACCTGCCTCAGACAGCATCACAGGAAAAAGTGGCAAGTAGATAGTCATTGTCTAGGGTTTTCTAAGCGTCCTTTCCTTTGCTTCAGCAGCAGGCCAGGAAGTAAATTGGCTAGCCACTGTCAGAACTTTAGCTGATTACATACAGAGTGAACACATGCAGGTGCAACAAGGCATAAATACAGGAGCTAGCATACCAAACATAACCAATGGTCCACCTAGTCTGAGGTCTCATGCTTCAGAGCAAGGTACTAGAACCCCAGCAATGGGTCTTATGACCAGAATCTCCTACCAGACAAACTAACAGAGCCAGCTAAATCCACCAAACAGGTCTTGACAACAAGTAAATTCATGGACCTTATCCATGCTTAAACTACAGATGGTAGCAGCTGTTGATCACTGACCAACTGAATAAGAGCTGAATGTAAGGGTGATTTTAGGCATTGTCCTGTATTCTTAAGACTTCATACGAGTTAAACAGGTAACACTCACTGTGCCTGGATCTTTCCTTCCTCCAGCCCTGCTTATACATTTCCATAAAATGTAAGAGTTCTCTCTCTCTCTCTCACACACACACACACACACACACACACACACAAAATTCCTCTTCCCTTGGACTACTGAATCCCCAGTTCATTATGTGTAATCTGTGACAAAACACTTAATATGTTAGAGCATATTTTAGATATTTACAAAAATCAATTATTTGTAGTGTAAAACATATAGATAAGCTTCTAAGGCTAAAGTTGGTGTATGAAAGCAGCTTATAGCTGATCCCTGTTGTGACAGCCATCAAGCATGGACTCAAGCCCATATGGTATGTAGTATAGGTTTTAACACATTTTTTTCTGAATTGGTTTTTTGTAGAAAAGCAGTTCATAAATTCAAGTGTGAAGTTAACATTTTAGAATGAGTCTATGCTTCAACAAGGTAAAACTTTACCACAGATCCATTAACCGACAGTATTGCTACACACAGCAAGTTCAGGTGTGACTCACCTGAAACTCCTTGTATACTACTTTTGGGGTTTTGTAGTAGTTTCAGATGACTGAAGGTATGTTTAAAATTTAACTTTTCCACTGCTTTTTCAGTTAAAGTGTAAGACTTGGAGCACAGCAGAAAGGTAAAAGATTCAACAGGACAGTGAATGTTTCTAAATTAGAAACTTACACGCTTTCTAAAAAGTGAAAGATCTAACAAACCCATTAGCTATTTCCCATGACCTGGCAAAACTAGGGCAGAGTCTTCTCAGCTTTTAGGCAGGTGTCAGCAGGATTTTTGCAGCCAGTCCTCCTCCTCTTGTTCCTCCCACTGGCTGTTTCCCAGATGAATTTCCAAAGCAGAAAGATCAGACATTAATCATTTCACCTAGGTACCACACCATAAGGCATCCTAGGAATCTGAAGTGGTGCAGCCACATCACGAGACAGGTTAGACAATTACACCTCAACACCAGGCTATTAAATACAAACCCTAGGTCTGACTAGCAACTTGTCAGCCAGGAATGGGAGCCAGACTGAAATAATGGGCACAGGTTCGAGATAAAGCAAAAGAGTGACCCCAGGCCAAATCTGTTTCCCCAGAACCAGCATCCCTAGGTCTACTACAAATAATTACTTCAAGCCCATTCCACCTGGATCTGATCCAAGTTCTACTGACTAGGCCTGCTTAAAAGACAGTTGGGATAGAAAACTAGGTGGTAAGTCTATAGTGCATGTCCACAGATCTTTTTCTTGGTCTAGAAGGTATATGATGGAGATCAGAGCTTGATGTGGCATGGGAAACCAGCCAAGGAGTATGCAAACTGGAAAGAACATATCTAGAAGCTTTTCTCCTTTACTGGTCTCCCTTAAAGAAAATGAAAAGGGAAAAGGACTTCACCATCACTGTGAAAAATGTGCACCTTATTTCCAGTCTGGATAGGTCTATCCTCCACTTCCAACCACTGGAACTTCTTAGACCTTTGTCTGCTATTCTGAAGAGTTCATTGTTAAATTTCTGTTTCCCATATACGTACTCAAACTGTGATCAGGTCACCTTCTCTTTGTTAAGCAAGACTCAAAGAGCTTAATCTGTTTATTACTATCAGGCATATTTTCCAGTCCTTTAAGCATTCTTGCGGCTCTTCTCTGAACCCGCTCCAATTTACCAATATCCTTCTTGATATTTTCTCCCTTTTCTTTTTCCATCCTTTTCTCCTTACTCTAGAGCAGAGTTCTCAAAGTGTAGGGCATGACCCCTTGGGACAAGTGGAGGGAGCAAGATGAAGTTATCTGGTGCATGAGGACCTGACAGAGCTGCACTGAAGAGCCAAGGTCAAGAGGAGCTCTGACAGAGAAGGGAAATGGATGGAGTTGTGTGGGTGGTCTTGGCTGCCAGGACCAGACTCCTTGCCTGTCTTGCCCCCGCTCTGCCCCAGCTGCAGCAACCACTAACTGGCACATACCCTCCTCTGCTGAGAAGGGGGTGAGAACTTTGTGAGAGTAGAACTGAAGGCTACACACCGAGTACCGACATCCCTGCTGCACACAGCCCCCTCTTGACCCTGCCCTTCAGTGTGGCCATAGGACCAGAGCCCCCTCTGCAGCCTATGCAGGGGAAGCAGACAGGGCCGCATGCAGGAAAGGGGCCAGTACTCTGGGGTTGCATCCTTCCAGTACCCTGCTGAACCTGGCCCCTCAGCACAGCCCTGTTTGCTGCCCCTACATGGGGGCAGGGGCAGCACAATAGGCAGAGAGCCAGATCCCAGCAGCTGAGACTGTTCAACCCCTGCAGGGGGCAGAAGGCATCAACTACCACATGGTCAGTACCCCACCCCAAGGGGAATCAGGCACCCTGGCCCTGCCCTATTTTTCTTCATAAGAGGAGGGAATATATGGGACATGAATCTCTGAAGGGGGTCTCAGCAAAAAGTTTGAAATCTCTGCTCCACAGAATAACCCAAGACTGATGGAGGGGGAAACTGGGGTGCCAGCTGCTGTTTCTGTGAGAGGCAGAAAACAATTAAGAGCACCTGCCCGCAGAAGAACAAAAGAGAACTGAACATGAAAGTCCTGGGTCTGCATAGGTGGGTACCTGCCCAACTGACAACTAAGGACACATCCCAATGGCTGCACTGGCAAAAGTGACACCAGGATACTAATAAAGAAAGAACTGCATTCAAGACACATTTCACCAGGGTCTGATCCTGCAGTTTAATAATATTTGAGAATTCACTTAGATACAAGTCCAAGTAAATTCAATCCGCACAGTAAGCCTTGATCTCCCCGACCCCCAACTCAAGATAATTTCTTGGGGAAGTGGAAAAAAGGAAGAACAGAGGAGGAGGTCTAATGTTGACAAAAAAGTCCTTAGCTGATTTGATCATGAGGCTCAGAACAAGGTTTGCCACAGACTTCTTCGCATATTAATGGAAACCATGCTGACATACCACTATATTCCACCCCCACATTCGCCTTCATACATTTCTTGTAGGTCAATTTAAAAGAATTAAGTCTTGTTCAGCTAAATGTCTGATGGCTGTTGCTAGTGGAAACAAACTACAACAATCTGTGTGTCTTGAACAACCAACAGCAATGAGTTATGTCGCAGCAGACTGAGTAAGCGAGTGCAATTCACCAGTTTTTCCCTTATGATCCTAGACCAGAGGTGAAAGTACACCTGTATGGTCTGGTGCAGCGTACGGCAAGAGCTGGTACACAGCCAACCATACCGGCAGGGGGCAGCTTCCCCAGGCTGGCAATTTAAAAGGGCCCTGGGCTTCCAGCAGTAGCCGGAGCCCCTAGTCCTAAATCACTGCCAGAACCCCAGGGCTCCCAGCCGCCGCTGCAGCTACCGCTACCATGGGGCTCTGGCAGTGATTTAAAGGGCCCGGATTTCCCAGCTGCTGCCCTTTAAATCATCAACAGTGCCCCAGAGTAGCAGCAGCAATTTAAAGGGCCCAGGGATTTAAAGGCCATGCCCCTTCTGCCTGAGGCCCTGCCCCTTCTGGTTGAGTGCATCCCCTCTTGCTCAGAATCCCAGCCCTGCATACCGGTAAGTCCCTTAAGTTACTTTCACCCCATCCTACACGTCACATGAAGTTGTGTGTTTTTATATTCTAAACCAGCAAATAAATGGTTAATTGAGTAAGTCATACAAGTTAATTACAATTCTAGGTGCTTACTGTGTTATCTTAGAAATACATGAAAACAGACAAAATGGTGTTCCATTGTAACTAGTGTTCTAGATAGCATGTATTAAATTTCAAAGGTGTGCTAAGGACAAAAGATCAACTGTATTGTTCTGCTCATGCCACTGCCCTCTTTTAGCTGAAGGTCCTTGCTTATGTTTTGCGACATAACCAACCAGGTCACCCAGAGGCTGAAGCCATGCTGTCCTCAACTAAACTCCCTCCTTGAAGAAAAAAAAGGTTCAAGGCCGAGCTATAGCTCCAGTGATATCACCAGGCCTTCCAGGAAGAAGACGGAAGTTAGAACCTAGTTACACCTCTACCCCAATATAACGCAACACGAATTCGGATATAATGTGCTAAAGCAGCTTTCCAAGGGGGTGGGGCTGCACACTCCAGTAGATCAAAGCAAGTTTGATATAACGCCGTTTCACCTATAACGCGGTAAGATTTTTTGGCTCCCAAGGACAGCGTTATATTGGGGTAGAGGTGTATTTGTAACAAACATCAACCAGAAAATTTTTGAGTGGGGTTCTTGGATGCTATCTATACATCACAAAGGTGAAGAAAAATCCAGACATTCTTCCTTTGATTTTCTTAATGATAACTGTAAAGAGGATGTTTTCTAATTTGTCAAAACACATTGTGCCAGCTTAGTATACGAAGGTATTTTGGATGCCATCAGCCTCTTCCAGTGACAATACAGGGACAATTGCATGCCTGATTTACACTACCATAGAACTCCAACTTCAATTTTCCCTTGTAGTATTCTTTATTCAACACCTTGAAATACTACTGTTTACAGGTTTTGATTTATTACTTCAGAGCAGAGCCCTGCAGCAGGACTGGGATCCCACAGGACCTGCTGCCATAATAGCAGGAACAGGTAAAAATGTAGTTTGTTGTGGGTGGGATTGGGTGGACAAAATAAAAAGAAAAAAAAAACAGACTGGTAATCTGCAGGAAAAATAATCTCTGGTCAGTTTGTCATAAACAAAATTTCAGCGATGTAAAGTAAGTTTTTCTTTTTCTTTTTTTTAAATAAAGGCTTTAATACTTGAAATTAAGCAAGGGATAGAAAGATTTGATGTCTATTATAACAGGAGTTAAAATATTTGTAACATGGTTTAAGCAAGATTTGATATAATAGGCATCATGGAAACCTGGTTGGACTGAGGACAATCAATGGAGGACAATCATTCCGGGGTACAAAATATATCCAAAGGACAGAACAGATCGTGTGGGGGGGGAGGGGCACTATATGTGAAAGAAAACGTAGAATCAAATGAAGTAAAAATCTTAAGTGAATCCACGTGTTCCATAGAATCTCTATGGATAGAAATTTCATGCTCTAATAAGAATATAACCTTAGGGATCTATTATCGACCACCTGACCAGGACAGTGATTGTGATGATAAAATGCTAAGGGAAATTAGAGAGGCTATCAAAATTAAGAACTCAATAATAGTGGGGGATTTCAATTATCCCCATATTGACTGGGAACATGTTACCTCAGGACGAAATGCAGAGACACATTTCTCGATACTTTAAATGACTGCTTCTTGGAGCAGCTGGTACAGGAACCCACAAGGGGAGAGGCAACTCTAGATTTAGTCCTGAGTGGAGCGCAGGAGCTGGTCCAAGAGGTAACTGTAACACGACAGCTTGGAAATAGTGACCATAACATAATAACATTTAACATCCCTGTGGTGGGAAGAACATCTCAACAGCCCAACATTGTGGCATTTAATTTCAAAAAGGGGGAACTATGCAAAAATGGGGGGGTTAGTTAAACAGAAATTAAAAGGTACAGTGACTAAAGTGAAATCCCTGCAAGCTGCATGGACGCTTTTTAAAGACACCGTAATAGAGGCCCAACTTAAATGTATACCCCAAATTAAGAAACACAGAAAAGAACTGAAAAAGAGCCAACGTGGCTTAACAACCATGTAGAAGAAGCAGTGAGAGATAAAGGCATCTTTTAAAAAGTGGAAGTCAAAACCTAGTGAGGTAAACAGAAAGGAGCGTACACGCTGCCAAATTAAGTGTAAAAATGTAATAAGAAAAGCCAAAGAGGAGTTTGAAGAACGGGTAGCCAAAAACTCAAAAGGTAATAAAACGTTTTTTAAGTACATCAGAAGCAGGAAGCCTGCTAAACAACCAGTGGGGCCCCTGGATGATCAAGATACAAAAGGAGCACTTAAAGACGATTAAGTCATTGCAGAGAAACTAAATGGATTCTTTGCTTCAGTCTTCACAGCTGAGGATGTTAGGGAGATTCCCAAACCTGAGCTGGCTTTTGTAGGTGACAAATCTGAGGAACTGTCACAGATTGAAGTGTCACTAGAGAGGTTTTGGAATTAATTGATAAACATTAACAAGTCCCCGGGACCAGAAGGCATTCACCCAAGAGTTCTGAAAGAACTCAAATATGAAGTTGTGGAACTATTAACTATGGTTTGTAACCTGTCCTTTAAATCGGCTTCTGTACCCAATAACTGTAAGATAGCTAAAGTAACGCCAATATTTGAAAAAGGCTCTAGAGGTGATCCCGGCAATTACAGACCAGTAAGTCTAACGTCAGTACCAGACAAATTAGTTGAAACAATAGTAAAGAATAAAATTGTCAGACACATAGAAGAACAAATTCTTGGGCAAAAGTCAATATGGTTTCTGTAAAGGGAAATCATGTCTTACTAATCTATTAAGTTCTTTGAAGGGGGTCAAACAAACATGTGGACAAGGGGGATCCAGTGGACATAGTGTACTTAGATTTCCAGAAAGCCTTTGACAAGGTCCCTCAAAGGCCCTTACGTAAATTAAGTTGTCATGGGATAAAAGGGAAGGTCCTTTTCATGGATTGAGAACTGATTAAAAGACAGGGAACAAAGGGTAGGAATAAATGGTAAATTCTCAGAATGGAGAGGGGTAACTAGTGGTGTTCCCCAAGGGTCAGTCCTAGGACCAATCCTATTCAACTTATTCATAAATGATCTGGAGAATAGGGTAAAAAGTGAGGAGGCAAAGATTTCAGATGATACTAAACTACTCAAGATAGTTAAGACCAAAGCAGACTGAAGAACTTCAAAAAGATCTCACAAAACTAAGTGATTAGGCAACAAAATGGCAAATGAAATGTAATGTGGATAAATGTAAAGTAATGCACATTGGAAAAAATAACCTCAACTATACATACAATATGATGGGAGCTAATTTAGCTACAACTTATCAGGAAAAAGATCTTGGAGTCATCGTGGACAGTTCTCTGAAGACGTCCACACAGTGCACAGAAGCGGTCAAAAAAGCAAACAGGATGTTAGGAATCACTAAAAAGGGGATAGAGAATAAGACGGAGAATATATTATTGCCTTTATATAAATCGATGGTACGCCCACATCTTGAATACTGCGTACAGATGTGGTCTCCTCATCTCAAAAAAGATATACTGAGTCTAGCACTAGGTTCAGAGAAGGGCAACTAAAATGATTAGGGGTTTGGAACGGGTTCCATATGAGGAGAGATTAAAGAGGCTAGGACTTTCCAGCTTGGAAAAGAGGAGACTAAGAGGGGATACAATAGAGGTATATAAAATCATGAGTGATGTGGAGAAAGTGAATAAGGAAAAGTTATTTACTTATTCCCATAATACAAGAACTAGGGGCCACCAAATGAAATTAATGGGCAGCAGGTTTAAAACAAATAAAAGGAAGCTCTTCATACAGCGCAGAGTCAACTTGTGGAACTCCTTGCCTGAGGAGGTTGTGAAGGCTAGGACTATAACAAGCAACAGAGGGTCCTGTGGCACCTTTAAGACTAACAGAAGTATTGGGAGCATAAGCTTTCGTGGGTAAGAACCTCACTTCTTCAGATGCAAGTAATGGAAATTTCCAGAGGCAGGTATAAATCAGTATGGAGATAACGAGGTTAGTTCAATCAGGGAGGGTGAGGTGCTCTGCTAGCAGTTGAGGTGTGAACACCAAGGGAGGAGAAACTGCTCCTGTAGTTGGATAGCCATTCACAGTCTTTGTTTAATCCTGATCTGATGCTGTCAAATTTGCAAATGAACTGGAGCTCAGCAGTTTCTCTTTGGAGTCTGGTCC